>NW_027396659.1:0-210293 GCF_047715775.1 Aspergillus undulatus
AGAATGATAGGCAGAAAAAGAGCCGATCCAAACGCCAGATGGCTTGTACAGAAGGTCTTTCATTTCAGGAAGCCAGGGATCTAATTTCGTCCAGAAATGAGGAGATAGAAGCAAGAGGGGGGGGTACCAGCGAAGGTGCTCCTCAAAGTTTAGGTGTACCTGAACGTGCTCCACCAAGATGTTCAGAATGTAATATTCAGGGACATAAGAGAACCAGCTGTCCTACTCGTTTTGGCTTTTAGTTTCTGCAATTTAAATTACTTTTGGCAGTGGTATATTACTTTAAAGTTGATCAAGCATCTAGTTTTAAGGCGTGTGCACGGATGACCCGGGAAGTACGGGTCACCCGGGAATTACGTTAACGCACCGATGGCGACAACACCTTGATATCAGGCCATGCGTGCAACAAACAGCCTTGCCAGGACCACACAACACCTTTGCGCGATACTAACCTCTAAGATGCATAAAATATATATCTGTCGTCCTGCATGCAAAATTTGCGGTACTTGCTCGCTCTGCTACCTCCGCTTCTTTGACTGGCGCCGAACCAGAACTTCTTATAAATTGATTAGTTTAATCTCCTCAGACTATATTGCTTTAACTATATTCTCGAATCCTGCTTGTATATCTTAATTTCATAGCCTAAATATGTAGTATGAATGTATAGAACTCTTTGATTTCGTGTAAGGCTCGTGGATATCCATATATTATCGTACGATATCCACGGATATATGCCGGATATCTGTGGATTATCCCGCGTTATCCATGGATTTCGCATGATATCCACACTAGTATTACCAGTAGACCAATTATGATAGAAGATAACCTAGGAAGATTAGATCTATCAGATTCCCACTTCTATCCTTGCAAGTCTCAGGTTTTACTATCTATCTTCTGAGGTTCCCTTTCTCCAAGCATCGTACGCCTTCTGGAATGAGCATGAACATGAGTTTCCAGCACTATCTAGTCTTGCTCGGGATGTTCTTGCTATCCCAGCTAGCGGAGCCGGTGTTGAACGTCTTTTTAACTCTAGTCGTGATATCTGTCACTATCGCCGTGGCCATCTGAAATCTTGCATGATCAAAGACTTGATGATGTGGATATGTACATCAAAGTTTGAGCTTGAACAAGAGCAGCTAGAACTGATGAAAGAGTATCTTCCAGCTAGTGGGGTTGTTGCTATGGAGGGGAAGACAGCTTCTGTTCAGCTACAGGCAGATTTTGAGCCTGTCAGTGATAATAAAGAGGACGATACTGGTGATATCGACACTGAATGTCATACGCCTATCGATCTTTCTTCTTGTTCAACAGGCTGAGTCATATTTTAGTCAGCCACATCGGTTCTTCTAGCCGTCACGGCTTCGAGCTAGCTCTCATCAAGAACTACTTCATGAATTGACTATTTCGTCGAACCACGCTTCTTACACTGAAATACAAGAACAGCCAGCTAAATGACAGTGTATAGGGATAGGGACAGGGGATAGTAGACAGCAAGAAGAACAGCATGTACAACAGCTCTATGAGCTAGATGACGAGATTGAACACCCCTTGCCCCAGAATGAGGTACTAGCACGGGGAACTAAGAGGGTTCGTAAGGCCCCAAGAGGGTTTGAGGATTATGAGATTACCAAACCATAGTTAGATAGCAGTTTAGAAGTCTTCTATATACAGCTGTCAGATAAGGCCAGAGGAGTCCTTCTTAAGGGCCCGGAGGTCTTAAGGATATTCTAAGATCAAGAGGAAGAGACAAGAGGTTCGGTTTGGAAATGCAATATAGCTTGGAGTTCGACAATCTGGCTATGTTGGTTGCTCCGAAGATAAGACACGAAGAGCAAAACTATATACAGGCAGTGAGCGTCCTTACATATCCGTAGCTATTAAAGCAATCATACAACTTGGGTTTGATCGCTTTGTTGACCGTCATTCTAATCATATCACTTTGATATGATTGCTTTGTTGGTCATATCAATATGGGATATTGATATGACGCTAGTCCCCTTTTGTCCTAGTGTCTTCGGTTCATAGTTCCTCCGTCGTTGTCGTACGTTGGCAGCGGCACGGTAGATTCATTGGCTGACGTCGGCTAGTTTCCTGACAACAGCCTAACTACCTTAATACTGAGATTCTCATGTTCAGACGCTGACTTGGATACACCCCCTAACCTATGAATTACATACAAACAGGCATAAATTATGGCCGGCAGCGAAGCCAGTGAGACGGAAGATCACCATGACGTGGGAAAGACTGGAAATATAATGATACAGTGCATCTAAGCGATGCTGAAACATTCTTTCACGCAGAGTGTAGAGTCGAGGTTGTAAATGAGCCGGAATACAGCCGGCCGGTCCGATAATGATGGGTTTACATCATCTTTTTCTGCCTTCCCGATTGGGCGTACATGAAGCGAAACGCTCGCGTCATCCACCCAAACACCAAGATCGCAGGGTCCGCAGGTGGGCCAAGGAACATGCCAGAAAGGCAAGGTCGGCCGGTCCCGTAGGGCTATACGGAATGAATAAATATTAGGCATAGCCAGCCGGCTGCTGGACCCTGAATGGGATAAAGACTTTTCCGTCATTCCCTCTCCTGGTCCTGATCCTGATACCCATGGTAGTAAACATCAATCGACTAGGTTTGTGTGGAGTCGTCAAGTCAACAGAATGACAATCATTAATCAGGGAGGTAAGGAAGTCTCCAGCTTTCTCCATTCCGACCGTCCACCCTGCGCGCGGCCGCGACACAAACAGGGTTAACTGTTCCAATCGCCACAGCCATCTCTTCCCTGATCCTGAAGGAAATAGACAACATCAAGAATCAGTTCAAAGTCGACACCACCGCCCTAAAAAATATCACCGACCACTTTGTCGGTCAGCTCGAAGACGGTCTCAGACGCTATGACGGCGAAATTGTACGTCGCTACTGCCTTTCCTGGTTATCTAGCAACTAACAGCTCCCAGCCAATGAATGTGACATGGGTCCCTTCGTTCCCAACAGGCTACTAAACAGGCCGGTACCTCGCCATTGACATGGGTGGGACAAATCTGCGAATCTGCGATGTTGCCCTGACCAAACAAAAGGGCGCGTACACGATCGAGCAGGACAAATACCGGCTTCCGCCCCATTTGAGGAAAGGTAAGGGGGCTGAGTTGTGGAAATTCATTGCAGAGAAACTGGAGGACTTTCTCACCAAATATAAGTTGGTCGGGAAGAATGGGGAGAAACTACCCCTGGCCTTTACCTTTTCGTACCCAGTCACCCAAGATCATATCCGACATGGAGTACTGCAGCGATGGACCAAGGGATTTGATATCTCTGGCGTGGAAGGGGAGGATGTAGTGGCACACTTGGAGGAAGACTTTGAGAGGAGGAATGCATCTGTGCGGCTTGTTGCGCTGGTAAATGATACAGTCGGCACTCTCATCGCCTCTGCCTACAAGAACCCAGCGACCAAGATTGGGAGCATCTTTGCGACAGGGTGCAATGCTGCCTATATGGAGAAGGTTTCTCGGATCCCCAAGATTGCAAATCACGGCTCCGAATTTGAGAGCGACGCCCTTGTCTTCATCAACTGCGAATACGGCGCCTTTGATAACAGACACAAGGTCCTCCCCCGGACAAGATTTGATGAAGAGATCGATGAGACTTCTGCAAGGCCCGGACAGCAGGCCTACGAGAAGATGGTTGCCGGAATGTACATGGGTGAGTTACTCCGGCTGCTCCTTCTCCACCTGCACGAGTCCAGTGGGTTCTTCACCGATGCCGAAATTGATCGGCTCAGGGGCTATGGCACGATGGACTCTGCTTCTCTGTCCCGGATGGAGGTGGGCGGATCTGAGGCAGGGAGGATGACGGCTGCCAAGTGCATCCTAAAGGAGCTGTATGGGATCGAGGCCACGGACGAGGAGGCGAGGGTTTGCTGCCTTCTGGCCGAGATTGTGTGTACTCGTGCAGCAAGGTTATATGCATGCGGAATTGCAGCATTGTGCAGGAAGCAGGGCATCAACGAGTGCGCCGTTGGCGTTGACCTTCGAGAAGTACTCGCAGTTCCGCGAGCGAGGCGGTCGATACCCTGGGCGAGATCTTGGACTGGCCTGAAGGGCAGCAGCTGGTGAAGCTGGTTACGGCAGAGGATGGGTCTGGCGTTGGGTCTGCTCTGATTGCGGCCATCACATTGAATCAATAGACCATGGTTATAGAATAATAGATGGGGTGGCATCATCGATCAGGCTCCTTCCTGTTAATCAAGTATCGGATACTGACTCATATAGCCTTCGGATAACTCGGTGTAGGAACGGTGTCGGGTCAGCGATTGGTTCTATCAATAGACACCCTACCTTCCTACCACGCGTATCACGTCTCTATACGTCTAGGGACGCAATATTAGTGTTACGGCTCTCGGTTCTCTTTGAAATATAACTTATTACTTTAAACAACTTTTGATACAACTCAATCAATCCATGTGATCAAAAAAGTACCAGACAGAAGTTTCTGCGACCTGTCTACGAAATTCAGCGGCGGCTGAGGTTCCCCGCAGGGTTCGTTCAAAGTGTGTAGCTAAAGGTTCTGCGCATCTGACTATTGCTATTTAATCAGACATGTCTACGCGCTTTCCTTTCTTGCATCGTGGGTTACATTGTCATTTGGCCCATTGACCTACCATTGGTTCTAGTGGGGGCTCAATACCTATTATATGGAGCTGATATGACACCGCCCCATCGGTCGAATATGACAGTGGCTGGACGAGTATGTCGCGTAGTATTCTCTATCCATTTTGCTTTTGCTGTCGCCCTTAACACACCCAGGATATCTCGATTGTGGTGAGCCCTGATCCAAACCGTGGCCCACGCTGATTGCGCAGGTTTCGCTCAGGAAGGATATTATTTCTGCATGGAACAACAACCGGTAAAAGCGTCTGGAGCGCGCTTGAAATTGGGTTGTTATTCCTGCTCTTCGTTCACATCTTCCCACCCATCGTCAGAGGGCTCGTCTTCCTCCTCACTGTACTCATCGCGAAGCATGCTGAGCAAGTGCAACAAGGCTTGGGAGCGGACGATCTCGTCAGTAGGTGGGGAGTTTGGATCGGCATCCCACAGTCCACCAGTAGGCGTCGGCTCTTCGCCTGCGCGAACGGCGGGACCATCGGGTGCCATACTGAGCATTCGGATCGTTTTGGTGGGAAAAATGCGTGCAGGGCCTGCATGGTGGGCATCGTTTCCCTCACCAGGTCTATTGCTTGGGGGTTGCCGGCGGCCAAGGGTCTCGAGAAATTAGTTTCCAGCGGACGTCGCGGATAAGTCAAGACTTACGGTATAGGTGCTCATGATTACGTCGTCATACAATGCCATGAAGCTGATCGGAACCGCGAGCTGCGGCGTGGAACAGGTAAGGAAGGAATATGATGCGCGGGTTTGACTATCAACGTCCTGGATGCGGTTCTCATCGTCGAGAGCAACGACATAAACTCGATCTTGGATTTCAAACATGAGTCTATGGTTGCGCACTGACAACCAACCACCAAGGTCGAAAGTTGACCCATCTGAGTCACATTCGATTATGGCGCTGCATGCCGCAAGACTGTCCTGTCCATGAAGCGCTTTGCGCCAGTCCGAGCATACAAAGACTCGGCCAGCGCGAGAAACACCAACAAATAAATTGCCGTTGAGCATCCCTGCTCCCCATTCATCTTCCCCGTTGCGGACATGCTCCGGGTCAACAGGCGTCGGCAATGGGCCTTTCTGGAGTTTAATCGGCACCATGTGCTCTTTCGTAGGCGGCCCTGGGGACGAGTACTGACGCAATGGGTCATGTTGTGCCAGTCCCATCAACCTCGCACTCGCTGCGGCGGAGTTCCCCTTGGGAGGTCGAATATGGTATACATCTGTACAATCTGATGGCCGCAAGGTGCCCATGAATTCACCTGACTTTTTATCATATGCATGGTAACCTCGTGGTCCCATGGAATAGATGACGGTGTCCGAGCTCTGGTCGAGATGACCGACGGCATCATGCTCGATCTGGAGATGGGTCGTCAACCTAGGGGGCTGCTGCGTCATGTCATAAACGAATCCCTGGCCCTGGGTCGAGACTACACAAAGCGTCCAATATGACAGCTGGAATCCTCTTGTCTGACAGTCGTGGTCTAGAATCGCAATTCGACGAAACTCCCCTCGCGGCGCATCGTCAACGTCTGCCTGCCAGACCTCGACCGCATCTCCTTCGCGATCAAAGACTACCATCCCATCTTGGTATTCCAGGTGCGCGTACGGGCGGACCGCATGTTCGTTATCGGTGTCGAGGGTGGAGGGTAAGCGCCAGAGCAGGCGGCCTGTGTCTAGATCGGTGACATTGAAACCGCCGGCATGGGAGGTAGAAACGACGAATCGACGCTTCAAGTCGGCGCGAAACCGCCAGACAGGATCATTGCCGACCTGGAGAATGCGCTCGCGGCTGACTGGCGAGTTGGCCTCCCAATTGCGGGCAAGGAGTGTCTGTCGCTCACATAGACCTTTGCAGGTAGTCGTATCGTCAAACCATTTCGAGAGGGTCGGACCGGGGCGGGGGGCAGCTTTGGAGAGGGCAGAGTAGATAGCGTCTTGGTGGGTGAGGTCGATAAACTGGTGCCAGGCCTTGGAGACTGCGGTCAGAGAGGCAACGGCGGAGAGCGAGGCAAACTCTAAGACGCGCAGGACCAGCTCAGGTGGAAGGATTGCGAGAGGGTCGGTCACGGGCGAGGTGCTTTGCATATCCGTCGGGCTGCAATGGAGGGCAATTGGAGACAGAAAGAATGAGTGGAGATAGAGAAAGATGGTGGTGATGACGCAGTGGGCTGACTCAGCTACCTGTCTCATCAGCTAGTCCCGATGGAGTCTAGTGCCTCCGTTGTCAGTCCGCCGAGGTCAACCTCGGCACTTTCCCAAACAGGAAGCAATCCCCGCGTGCAGGTGTTTCTTTGTTCTCCTTCTCCCTTTTCTTCCACTTGGTCTTTCTTTCCCTTCTACCTTCTTTTCTCTGGCGTCTTTATCATGTCGAACAAGAAGATTGTCCTCCACAAGCGGCCCGCCGAGGGCATCGATCCCTCGCTCACATCCGGCACCTTCCGACTGCGCACTGTCCCCCGTCCTGACAATAAGAATGTCCCGGCCGATAAGGTGCTTGTGCGCGTACATTACCTGTCCCTCGATCCCACAATGCGAGGATGGCTCTCCGCTCGTCGGTCCTACATTGCGCCCGTGGAAGTCGGCGCTGTAATGCGGGGACCGAGTATGGCTCAGGTAATTTCGGTCGGCAGTAATCTCGCCGCGCAATTCCAAGCTGGAGATTGGGTTTATACTTGGGCGGGCTGGCAGGAGTAT
Source organism: Aspergillus undulatus (assembly GCF_047715775.1). Classification (NCBI taxonomy): domain Eukaryota; kingdom Fungi; phylum Ascomycota; class Eurotiomycetes; order Eurotiales; family Aspergillaceae; genus Aspergillus; species Aspergillus undulatus. The sequence continues at coordinate 7,353 of NW_027396659.1, forward strand.
GCTGCCTTGGGTGTCAAAGAACTGGAAAAGATTCCAATCCCCCCCGGTGGACGTCCCACGGACGTTCTATCCACGCTGGGCGTGACAGGACTGACGGCATACTTTGGACTGATCGACGTCGGACAGCCTCGTGAGGAAGACACAGTCGTGGTCTCTGGTGCTGCAGGGGCAACCGGTATGATAGCCGGGCAGATCGCGAAGATCAAGGGCGCAAAGCGGGTGATCGGACTGGCGGGCTCCAAGGACAAGTGCGACTTCCTAGTCAAGGAGTTGGGCTTTGACGTTGCCATCAACTACAAGGATGCCGACTGGCGGAACCAATTGAAGGCCGCCACCCCGGACTTCATCGACATTTACTTTGACAACGTTGGCGGCGATATTCTAGACATGTGTTTGACCCGGGCCGCTCGAAACTCGCGATTTGTGATGTGCGGTGCCATCAGTCAGTACAACTCTACAAAGCCAAACGGTCCTGCAAACTATATGAACATTATTGTATGTCGCTTGCCTTCATCCATCTTCCGCGTTTGGTGCTAATGACTGTGCAGTCGCAACGCATAACCATGAAAGGATTTATCGTTTTCGATTACGCTAAGCAGTATCAACAGGCCCGCGAAGAGCTTTCTGCCTGGCTAGCGCAAGGAAAGCTCATCCGCAAGGACCACATCGTACCGGGCGGACTTGAGGCTGCGCCTAGGAGCCTCGTTGATCTGTTTGCCGGCGCGAATACTGGAAAGATGATGGTAGAGGTTGCGCCGGCCAGTGAGGCCCTGGCCCCAAAAGCAAAGCTGTAGTCAGTTTATGTTGTTCTCTGGAAATACTTTCAGTGTTCTATATACCCAATATCAGTGGAGTCCAATAGTTAATCGAGTCCCCTACTCAATATTCGCCTTTGTCCTCTAACGTATGTCGGTGGTGATGCGGGTCAAAATATATGTCGAGTACGCGAGCTTCCACTTTGTGTTTCATACATGACTAACGAGTACTATGCTTGCCGCCGCCTACATACCCTTCGTGTCATTCTTGTTGGATCCGGATTCACTCCAGCATCGCGCGTTTGAATACAGCGTGGAAACGCGCCTCGGCATGTGCCATGTCTATCTTTGCTGCCTCGCTCAGCAATCGTTCCGACCTGGCTTGTACCTGATCTCGCAAGGAGTCCCAATCTAATCCGACTAGCCGGCCGTTCTGCTTCACAATGTTCCCGTCTACAATCACCGTGTCGATGTGCTTCGGCGAAGCGTGGAAGACGACGGTTGCTATGGGATCCACGACAGGCACCGTATCAATATCATCGCAGCGGAACAAGACCAGATCAGCCTTCTTTCCAGGCGCAATGGAGCCAATCAAGGAGTCCAACTGCATAGCTTGTGCGCCACCTAGAGTAGCCATGCGTAATACATCAGCTGTTTTCCTTCGGAGGTCCCTCTGTACAGCCTCGTCGTACCCGTGAGCATACTCGCGAGCGCGCTGGACCTGAAGGGCCAGTCTCATCTGCGCCACGAAATCATTGCCCTGGTTGGAAGTAATGTCAAGCCCTAGGCCAGTACGGCATCCGAGGTCATTCGCTTTCCATATGATGGGATAGCCCATCCCCATTTGCAGCTCTGTATCGGGTGTCCCGATGACCCCTGCCCTAGAACGTCGCACGGCATCGATTTCATCGTCAGTGAACCAGACCCCGTGGCTGAACACGAGGTCTGACCCCATCATCCCGGCATCTTCAAGCTGCTGCACTATCTCAGGCTTTGGCTCTCCATCAGACACAACCGAAGCATGAGCCGTTATGATTCTCGGTTCGAGCGCTCTGGCAGCTTTCAACCCCTTGATGTTCTCATCTCGTGTCAGATTCGTCGGATCGTCCAGGGCCACTCCGAAGGTCAGGAGTGAGCTGCTAGCATCATTGTTGGTAAAATGTTTGCTTCGCACACGGAGCGCATCATTTATCCTCTGAGTCTGGTCAAACGGATCGTCCGCAACACTCTCTGGCACTCCGGGAACGGTCGGGTTGGGGTAGAAACCATAGCAGAATGTCCCTCGAATACCGGCATCTTTCAACCCCTTAATAGCAGCGTCTGCATGCCCCGGCGAGTTCACTGCATGACAGTGGTCAAGAACTGTCGTAACGCCATTGCTGAGAAGACTCAAGCCTGCTGCATAGTTGGCAATTTGCATGTCTTTAGCCGCGTACAGGCTTCCATGGACCGTTCGCAGATGACAGGCATAGCCAAACAGGGACCAGTCGGCGGTGATACCGCGCAGGAGATGCTGCCACATGTGGTGGTGGCCGTTGACAAAACCGGGTGTGATGATGGAGTTTTTCGCATCGATTATGACCGCCGTGCTTCCATCGCTGGTAGTTGGTATGGAAAGATCGGGGCCCAGGCACTTGATCCATGAATCTTCAATGAGGATATCGTGATGGTACAGGACTTCGTTGTCCCGGTTCATTGGAACCACCGTGGCACCTTTGATCAAGATATATGAGTCTGGCATGGCGAAGTTTGAGCTAGCGGTTCAAAACATGGGAGCCAGAGAGTAATCAGCAGAAGTAGAAGCTGACTGCAGCTTGAAAAAGAAAAATTATACTAAGCTCCCATCCGTCAGGTGAGATATGACGTGGCTCGAGAGCAGCTCAGCGTATAGGTTAGGGCCTACCCCGCCTGGTACCAATGTTAGGCCCCCCAGCAGTACCAGTATACCCGCGCGTCTCCTCAAGGACATATCCCACCAAGGCATCCAGAGGACGTCATTTGAGACTGGGTGTCGGACTTACTATTACACAAGCTTTCAGCGTTTGTGACTTTATCGGTGAGAACATATACACTTGAAGTAGACTGAAAGGCCCGCGCATTTGTGTACCTGCAGATGTCACCATACATTAATACTGCGCAGGCAACTCATGTCTGTCTGACTTATAGCCAGAAGATAATTCTAGTACGTACTCGTGGGAAGCCAACCCGTGTTTATATGCCGGTTGCGCCGCACTATCCATGTTGTTTCCCTTCCTCCAAAAGAAAACTGCAGCAACAATGATCAATACCACCCCAATGACAGACCCCACTACCGCAGCAACAATTGTTCCCACTGGCGTCGAAGACTCATCGCTCTCTGCTCTATCTGCAGGTGTAGCGGCTTCGTAAGCTTCTATTGTGCGGGTCGCCGCGGTGGTGGTAGTCGTAGCAGACACTCTCCGAAGGTTCAGCAGGGCCGCGTCGGCGATCCAGGAGACCGACAGGATCTCTGTAACCTGAGACGCCTCCTAGGGACCCAGCAGTATACATTGTCTCGATCCATGAAGAGCTGTTGTCCGTGCAGGCAACATCGCCTACGTTGAGATCGGGCCACGTCCGCGTATGGCAATAACGGCTATTCTCAAAGGTGCAGAGCATCACAAACGGGTCGGTGGTTGACAATAGCAATTCAGTAGTGGCTGAAATCTCGGCGGCATCATAGCACGTGGTGAAAATCTTGCATGGTGCTGTCGCTGATGTCGTCGGACAGCACCCGGCCATTCCAGGGAACTCCGAGTCTGAGGCGTAGAAAACTCAGGCATTCCCATCGTAGCAGGCAAGACGAGAATCTGCTGAATCATTAGACTTGTCATATCCACGGTGCTGGGGAGGCTTTCTTTTGGATCCCTCATAGTACCCGCAGATGCTCGCCTCCCCTGCAGAAGTGGTACCCTGGCGGATGAGCTCATGCTCGCCTTTAGGAACAGGCGCCAAAGTTGGCTCAGGGAGAATTGTAAGCAACATCGCATCAAGAACCGTGGGCTTGGGGGTAGCGAGCACAATGGCTTCCACGGCCACAGTCAGAAGTAGGAACCACACGGCAACGGCGCCCGGTCAGTTGAATGGAACGGTTCATTCAGTTCTACTTCCTCCTGTCGCCGATGGAGATTGTTATGCTTTATATCTTTTCGACCTCTTCTTTGCCCCGTTCTGCCAAGCCGTAGGCTTGCCAGCTAGCGTGGCCTAGTGTCGATGGACGGGGAGATTCTTAGCGAGGAGCGGAATTAACCCCAATGGTTCCTGACTCCACGTCTAGGTCATGAAAATCCGTCAGTGAGACTGTCCATCACTGGAACGAGCAAAGACATACCAAGAATTTCATCTTCAAGGCTTCACGCACTGGAGGTATCGCTCACCCCGTGCACAAGCGCTCTCCTGCAGAGCGCTACAGCAGGCGACGGTGGTCTGGTCAAGGCAGCCATCTGCAGCAGTGCCGTTCTTCGCCACAGCGAGCACAATGTCGCCCGTGTCAAGGACCTGGAATGGCTGATATGGCGAGGATCCGCAGTAGTCGGAGTCGTAGCCATACTCGGACTTGTTCCAGCTACATCCTCGGTCGGCAATGATGCAGTCGTAGTCTTCAGGGTTGAGGGTGGCAGAGGGCGAAGGGACGGCAGAAGACGAAGGGGTGGCCGAGGAGGAGAATTGAGCTGCGGCGGAGCCAGCCAGCAGAGCGAGGAGACTGAGAGTGAACTGCATTGTGAACTGAGATTTTGGCAATGTGAGTGTTGACGATTCAAAGACGCATTAGGGGGACTCTTGACTCCTTTATAGGAATCGGAAGTCCCCAGGGGCCAGCTACGCCAGCATGAACTCAAGACTCTGCACCGAGCTCCTCCGCAGCGATCTGACATCCCTTCCAAGATGTGTCTCGTCGATCTGCTGCATTGTCCAATGTTATCAACAGGAACACGGCAGGTAGGCTGAGATTGCCACTGCGATGAACTGTTCGGGCTGCGATGATCTGCATTTTCGCGATCTGGACTCGCCAAAGGAAATCTGCGGACTGTCTCCGAAAGCCGAAGAACGTCAAGGTTGACAGGCCTAACTTTCAAGTTGCTGAGTAGGTCACCCATGGTCGCAAGTCGTTTCGTTCTTCAGACATGACGCTGGCCCACGTGGCAGGTTTAGGGCTGTCCAGTTGGAATGCAGGGTTAATCTATTGTCGCTGCTTGATTTGCCCCATCGTCTATGCCGACGTCTGTATAGCCTCACCCCGCCTTTACTGCTATAAAATTCAGTAGCAAGTCTCAAGAATCTGCTTTCTCCTTGGTCACTCAGAACCGATCAAGGCCCAATATTGCACGAGAAAAAAAAATGCCTGCCAAAGCTCTCCTTTACGTGACCCGGAAATCGGGGATGACTCCAGCCGAATTCAAGGCCCACTATGAGACAGTCCACGTCCCATTCATCAAGAGCCTCGCCGGCGACGACTTCCCCCTCTCTCATCGACGGCTTTATCTCGCTCGCCCAGCGCCTGGTGATGATGACAGTTACCCTGTTGCTGTTGTCGTCGGTTCTCAGGAAGACTTTCCTTACGATGCTATTACTGAGTTGACCTTTCCTGATGAGACCACCCTCAAAAGATTCTTCAAGCGCCGAATGGAACAGGGGACCAAAGGGACTGTGGATGCTGACGAAGAGAAGTTTTTAGATGGGTCGAAGCTGAAGCTCGTGATATTGGGAGAGGTCAATGAAACCACTCGTTGATCCGTCTCGGGACTGTTGGAACTATATCTGCATGTTTGATGTATGTACCACAGAGCGGAGATATTTGGTATAACAACGAGTTTCTTACTAAAATTAGTAACATGATATCTCAAACCTGTCTAAAAATTGCTTTCCCCTCCATGTCAGATCAGCCATGCACCACCAAGGGGAGGTCGTAATGCCTTGGCCCCTACGGTAGTTTGAGGGGTGAGAAGCCATGAAGAATTTCCTCGGCGCCTTCCACTGATACTACGATCGGCTTCGAGCAGTCACGTATACTTTGATTCCGGTTTGCTTGTTAAACCAGTAATTTTGAGTCTCCCATTCCTTGTCAGGGTCCGCCAGCTCTAGGTGGTAAGTTCTAAGAACCTGAGGGACCAGCTTGTGGATCTCCGCGAGCGATATCTACATCTCGTCAGTCCAAATGAGCTTGTTGATTTCAATGCCTTTCGAGAAACATACGTTTTTCCCTATGCAAGTCCGTGACCCAGCCCCGAAATGCAGCATGTGCCGGTCCATCTCCGCGGTTGCTTCAGGGTCGCGTAACCAGCGAGTTGGGTTAAAAACGGTCACATCATCGCCAAATATTTCTTTTTCGTAGTGAATGACTGCGGGATTGATACCAACCGTGGTCCCAGCGGGCAAGAACTGCCCTGCTATGACTCTTCCCCCAGCCGGCACGTATCGAGGCAAGCCAAGAGCTACGCTGGGGTGCATACGAATGGCTTCTTTGATACAGGCCACCAAATAGGGGAGCTGAAGTGCTTCATTGTACTGGACACATCTGCTGAGTCGTCCGCCTCGGTCCGCTTGGTCGATCTCCTCCAGCAGTTTCTCGTAGGCATCCGGGTGTTTCATCAGGTAATAGAAGACCGCACGGAAAGTGATGGAAGTCGTATCACTACCGGCAAATCTGTGATTTGTGATCCGATTAGCCCTAGCCAACCGCAGGCGTTCGCTCTATAACGTACATCGCCGCGACAGATTCACTCTGGACCCCGAGAATGTCAAAGTCTTCCTTCGCGTCTCGAACTCGGAAAAGTTTGCTGAGCAGATCGGAACGATTGACCATTTGATCTGGATCTGCCATTTGCTGCAGTCGCTGCTCGACCCAGAATTTCCCAGCATTCCGTATCTCATCAAACCCGTGAGCAGCATTGCGAACCCTGGGCAGAAACAGCCCCAGTATGGGCTGGAAATTCATCAGGAATTCTGGCAGGAGACACATGACGGTCATTGGCGGCATCAATGTGTCCATGCTGAGAATATAGTTATCGAAGTCATGCTCATCGCGCATAAATCCGAACTGCTGACCGAAGAACAGGGACCCGATAACGTCGAGGGCGTACCTTTGCCCATGTTAGGGTAGTGGACAACAATCAAACTGTGAAGCAGCACCTACCACTGGGTCCAAACACCAAGGTCAATAATTTCTTTCCTCTGAGCGAACTTGGCCATCTTCTGCATGAACATGTCCATGCACTCATCAATGTACTCCTCGGACTCCAGGACGCTGGACATTGAATATACATTGTTCACCAGCTTTCTGCGCGCTGTATGTTTTGCCTCGTCCAGCTGGGAGAATTGATCGCCATGCGGGGTTATCTCCACAGCCCAAGGGGGATAAAAGCTGGTCTAGCTCTCACACCGTTACCAGGACTGGTCAAGTGTCTAAGGGTGCATAGAGTCTTGTCAATTACCTTTGTAAAGCCACTTTTGCTACCGTAAATCACCCTGATGGAGCTTGGGTCGGCGACCGAGACCTCATTGGGCCCAATGCGCACCAGAGGGCCTTTTCATATTCAGTCTCCCTGGAAATCATTGTGGGGCGTCATGGCTTACCGTGTTTCTCATGCAGTCTTCGCTGGATATGTTCCATCTTTCCCGTTGATACTTGGTAACCATACCAGTATCCCGACACAGAAGCCCAGAAGGGACCGGGTATATTCTTTAGGGGATGGAGGAGGCGAGTATAGAGGACCCAGCCAATGCAGTAAAGGAAGAAGAAGAGTATCCCATAACTCCATATAGACAGGTGAGCGCTGGAAACAGGCTCCAGAAAACGAAGAAATGAATTTGAGACCATCTCGTCGTGCGTCGAGGACACTGGCTTAATGGGTTGCTACATGCTGGCCGTCTATATGCTCTGGGCGCGGGTAGGCGGAATATATATCACAGACCCTGCATTCGTTCTCTCGAGGAGCGCTCCGGAGCCTTGAGGTGCATTAATTGCAGGGTTCCCGATGCGGGGTATACGCTGCCCCCTGTAGACACACGGTAACTAGTCAATCGTCAACACCTGTTATCCGAAGTGCTCTGTACGAGGCAAGGGTTGCGCTATACTAACTGCGGTCTATAATCAGCCTCATGAGCCTTGCGGGACACCAAACCATGAAAACATCTTCTATGTCATCAGTGGCAATAGATCCAGTCTCTTCTCGCTTGATTGATACCTTCATGATGAGGTGCGGGGAGGAGGGCCAGGTATGCAGACCAGTGGGGCTGGTCACATTACAATTGCCAATTAACGACAAAGGTCTACCGAGACATCATCATGCATTGCGCCCATGACGTTGCACGGTTTTGGATGCCTGCGAATGTCCATGAGCCGGAAGATCCCAGGCTGGTGCTTGATGGCTGGGGATAGAGATCGTGCGGCTCTGCACAAGACCTGAGCTGCTCAGGATGGTTTCAGTTGGGACAGACAGAGATAAATCTGTGCTTCCCTTGAGCTATTGTTCAAGCACATATTATGGGGATTAATTTCAAGAACCGGGTCAGGTTGCAAAGATACGGTGGCGTCCAGTCAACATGTAAACAACGGATCTGCCGCTTTGAAGGCATCACAGCCGTGGTAACAATTGGATATTCCATAACAGCATCGTGCAAGCCACTCTTGAGAATTTCCTCCCGAATAACTCCATTATCTGTGCGCCATTCCATGACTGTCCCTGCTGCCCCTAGGTCTATCCGTGATGTCAACTTCTTCTCTTCCAACTGTTCATATGCTATACCCGCTGGCACTGAGCCGTTGACAGCGTACCAAAAAAAAATTTGAGAAAGGGGTAACTTGATTCTTCAGAAAGCCAAAGGTTTCAGGGACATCAAGGTCTTTGAACCATGTCATTTGGACTGCGCGCAGGTAAACAACGTGCGCCTGGAAGGTGGACGTCGTGAGCAAGCCTAGCAATATCGCATGGAGGCAGACCCCGACAGCTGACGCGATGAGCGCATACCTGAAAAGCGGAACAATCAAGCTGTTGACTTTGATCATGTTGAGTAAATGCTGGATTGCAAGAGTTGATGGCGAGGCCCTTTGTCTCACTCTGTAAGCGCCGTCGAAGGGGATGGCTGGGGGTCGGTCCACCTGATGCACATCAACAATGCCATTGTCAGTGTTGGAGACGAAGATGATCTTGTAGAACGGGTGTCCAATATGTGCAAGTATGTATCCGCTCGACGTCCTCTGCGGCTTATTCATTGGGACTGGTGAATGCCTAATTCCAAAGCGTCAGAACAAAAGCACTACTTCAACATAGACATGGACTTCATTGACTCGTAACTTCGTAAGAAGTACGAAGATTATCTAACTCCGGCGACCTTGCGGCCTCGAACAAACACCTGTGCTATGTTGCGATCATCGCCGGTCATGATGTACTTTTCGAACAAGGTCCGCGTGGAATCTCCGTCCTCGCGCGGCGTCATGGCTGACTGTAAACCAGTGGTCGTAGTCACCCATACTGCGTCGAACTCTTTGCCAACCTGGAAGTTGCCAATCCGGTCTTCGAGACAAAGAACCCTCGCCCCACCTAAGGTCGCGAGATAGAAAGTCTCCTCAAATGACAGTGCCTTGTCCTTACCTTGCGACAAGACTTCGCGCGCGTTGGAAGCAATCATTGCCTGTCGTATGACAGCAAGCATTTGCGACGCCCAGCCGCCGCCGCTGTCTGTTCCTAGCCCGACTTTGATGCCTCGTCTTAGGAAGTCCCGGATGGGCGCGACCATAAAACCCCCGCCCACTGTCATGTTGGCGATTGGGCAATGCGCAACGCCGCACTCCAACGAGCGAATCTTGTCTTTCTCGTAGTCCGTCATTATGGTGCAGTGAGCAAGAATGGCCCTCGAGTTCAACAGCCCAAAGCTCTCGTACAAGTCGGCTTCACTGCCACCGAATTGCGGGAAGAGCTCGGTCGTGGCATCAATCTCCTGTTGAGCTTCGTTGAAATGAGTCTGCACCGCCAGTGAGTCATCCCGCTTCACAATCTCTCCAAGGCCTTGCAGAAGCTCCGGCGTACAGGAGATGGCGAATCTCGGGGTCACCACTGGCTTCACCAGATGGTTGTTGTGGTCGCCCTCGGACAGACTACGAATATGTCGGACGCACTCCTGAGTCTCACGCAGCGAGTCCGAAGCACTCTCCTCGCGAATGTAATCCGGGGCATTCCTGTCCATATTACATTTACCCACGAACGCCCGCTGCCCTTTTCTGTGGCATATCTCAGCCAGGATGTTCGTGCCCTCCGCATGTCGAGAGCTGTAGTAAGAGGCAGTTGTAATTCCCTGGCGGAGGAAGTCGGAAACAGTATGCTCGTATATACTCGCGGCATAAGCAGGGTCGGCGAAACGAGCTTCGACGGGGAAGGTGATCTCGCTCAGCCAGTCGAGGATGTGCAGCCCTTGACCGAGACCGCGCATCGGCCATTGCGGGGCGTGATTGTGAGTGTCGACGAAGCCGGGAATCAGGAATTCGCCAGGAGGTATACGGTGGAAGAGGGCATTGGGAGGGAAGGCATTGGCCGCGGGGATTACATCGGGGGACTTGTAGAAGGCTGTGATGCAACCGTCAGTAACAACAAGAGTGGCGTCCTCGAGAATTTCCAAATGCTCGGGATCTATCGAGTGGATGGCAGCGCCCTGGAAGACGAGGACGGAGGACATGGTCGCGAGCCTCAATCGCAGGCATGCTCGTCAGTTTCTCTCTGTGTTGATCGGAAGGGATGGAGGGGTGGAAGCACGTGACAGTTGTTGACACGCTGACTCATCTCTCGCATTTCACGTGACTCGACTGGGATGAGGCTTCGCTCCTACTCCATGCCTTACACCCCTGGAGTCTCGGATGAGGATGCGATAGGTTTTTGCAGGAAGAATGGGTATGTTGAGTACAACGCAAGGATGGCTCAGAGGTACTGATGTGGAACCTTTTGTCTGGACCTGTTTGATAGAAATGCACCAATTGATCTGAAGGGCCGGCTCATGCTGTTACTCTGGCCCGGAAAAATCTATCATCTCTATTCCCAATGCTAAACGGCATCTTTGAACTACTTGAAGCATCTTGGACTAAACACAGCATACAGGCACACTACCAAGGGATGTGCGAGCCATCCCAGACACGAAACTGACCGCCCACTGACTCCCTCGTCGCGCTGTCAATTAGGTTCACAATCCCGTTAGCGCTCTCCTCTACGGTCTGGAAGGCCTTCTCCATTCCGTGTTTCCTCGCTCCACTGTTACCCATGTCAGTCTGCACAAAGCTAGAATCCATCAGCAGCTGCAATATTTCCAAGCATCAGGTCAGGTCAGTCAAAACTCACCCGGGATCCGCCACAAATGCGACGAACTCGTCGTTCTCAAAGTGAATCTTGCGCAGTATCCAGTGCAGCATGGCTTTGCTAGGCCCATATGCAGCGCCTGGATACGGACTTTGCTCCATCCCGCCAATGCTACCCAACGGGCTTCCGACACCGACGATTACAGGCTTCTGACTCTTTTTAAGCAATGGATAGACAGCCTGGTAGAGGTACAGAGTACCGTATGCGTTCACATCAACATGCTCCTTGACCGTCTGGATTTGAACAGAGTGCACCGTAGAAAAGTCGTCGCAGATTCCGGCGTTGGCAATGACGACGTCGACATGATTGACTTGATGCTCGTTCTGTAGAACTTGAATTGCCGCTTCTGGGTCTATTGATGACTTGGAGTCGATCTTCACCAGGATCACCTTCGAGCCGAGCCCTTTAGGAAGGGTCAGAAGGGAGCTGGAGGATGCGCTGTTGGGATCTCGGACCGCAGCGATGACTGTGACATTGGGTCGAGCAAGGAAGATTTCGACGAGACCGCGTCCAATTCCGCGATTTGCACCAGTGATGAGGCAGATTGTGTTTGCCATTGTAAATATAGGACTGTTCAATGCTCTGGTTGTTACGAACTCTTGATAGCGGGCAGCCCGAATCTCTATATAACGGGCCAGATCAGCATCCACGACGGTCGGCAGTAGATTATAAATTCCCGGAATGCGTTATAAAGTATCGCAACTCGAACGAAGGAATAGTTCACCAAAGAGAACGACTCGAGATGTTTCCGCGGAGTTATTCTTGTGCTTTGTGGCTTATGGATGTCTCCGACGGCGAGTCCGTTGCAATTTCCCCGAATTACTCTTCTGAGAATGGGAACGTTGCATGCTGACAGGTCAAGTGGTCCATTCATATGCAGCTGGATGCGACACTCCTGTTCACAGGGGACCCAAAGACCCCCTCGCCCCTGGTCGATCGACTGACTACTCCGCATGTTTTCTCATAGGGTACTTGCACTTTTACTACAAATACCCAGTTAGTTCCTATCCTTTGCTTTCCAATTTGCGCTCCGACAGTAAGTGCAAGTAAAATCGTCTTCATTCATTATGCTATGCAAAATCATAACGGCATGTCTAGTTCCAGAGCAGAACACCCTTCAGGGCCTTTCCTTCCTTGACCTCCTTGAACGCCTTCTCGAACTCATTGACCGGGTAGTATGTGACCATCTCATCTAGAGGGAATAGTCCCTTGTTGTGCTGCTCGATCAGGTAGGGCAGGAACTGAACACTCATTAGCAGCAGCTCGTTCGACTAAATATGGGATGCATACCTTCTGGGTATCGCTGTCTCCCTCACAGCATCCAACATACTGACGACCCAAGACGAGATGAGAGAAAACATCAACACCGGCGCGGACACCAGGGCTGGGAGCTCCGACGGTGGCACCCTTTCCACGAGTCCCAAGACAGTCGAGGGCCTTCTCGACGACCTGAGGAACACCGGCACAGTCGACCGAGTAGTCGACACCGTTCTTGCCAGAGATCTTCTGAATCTGAGCAACAACGTCGGCGTCTCCACCGTTGACAGCATGCGTCGCACCGAGCTTCTTCGCAGCCTCGAGACGCTGCGGCTGCAGGTCAACCGCAATGATGATCTTTGCATTTCGCAGCTTGGCAGCCATGACAGCGCTCATACCGACCGATCCAACACCGAAGATGGCGACTGACTTGCCCGGCTGCACGTCCAACGTGTTCAAGATGGCACCAGCACCAGTCTGGATACCACATCCGAGCGGCGAAAAGAGGTCGAGTCTCGTGTCGGTGGGAACCTTGACGACAGAGGCACTGCTGACGATGGTGTGACGGGCAAAAGAGCTCTGTCCGAAGAAGCTGCCGTGCAATTGAGCGCCGCTCGCATCGGCCAGTGTCAGGCTACCGTCCGGTCGCTTCTGGCCAAAGTTGCGAGGAACCCATTCGGCGCAGTAGGCCGGATGACCCTCGTCGCACTGGTAGCAGGCACCGCAGTGGTCGAAGCTGAGCAGCACCTTGTCGCCCTTGCTGACGTGGGTGACCTTTTCGCCAGCATCGACAACAACACCGGCACCTATTTCTTGTCAGTCTAGCCCCCCCTGTATCTGGTTCGGGGCAAAAGTACCTTCGTGTCCAAGTACACTGGGGAAAGCGGCAGGCAGAGTGCCGTTCATGCATGAAAAGTCAGTGTGGCAGATACCGGTCGCATGGATCTCCACGAGCACTTCATCGGCGCGGATGTTGTCGAGGGTGATCGCCTCGAGCTTGGGAGGGACATTAACCTCTCTTGAGACGAGAGCCTCTGTCTTGACTGCCATGTTGTTGTGAAGAGAGGGGAGAGGTTGAGTTGGAGTATCTATGGGGTACCAAAGACGAAGGATGCAAACGATGGAATTGTGCGCAACTGTATCCCACGCCGAGCTCTCCTCGCCTTATATCACCCCTTACCAGTCTGCTGCTGGACCTGGAAGCTGCGATCATCGCGAGCCCAAAAGCACTAAAAAGTACCGACTCTTGGGCCGAAAGCTGCCAGGCACCGCCCATCGCCGCAGGTCAACCCCGAGAGCAGCACTGGGCCAGACAGTCAAAGTTGGATCGGCTGGGGACAAACCAGAGAGCCAAAGACCCAATATTCCGCTCCCCCGCTACCCCGCATAGGCGTCAGTCCGGTGTTGCAGGTAAATTACCGAGATTTGCTGCCGCGATGATCGCAATCCAGGGCCCCGCGCGGACTTGTCCCGAACTGACTTTCAAGTCAGCAGGTCACCTTTTTTTGTATAGCACGTGTAGTTCAGTAATATACTCCTGCACGGTAGATCAGCCAAGCAGTTTGAAAGCCAAAACCGCCCCGTTGGACCGTGTTACAAGAATCGGACACGGCCCAATGTCGCACCCCCACGTCAGGGCCACTGTGCCACAGTAGCGCCTCGCCAAGAGATGCGCTGTTCATAAAGGATGCAGATGGTTTACGCGATCTCGCAGGAGTCAACTGTAAAAGATCTCCATAGCTGTCCAAAATGGCTACGGTGTATCTGTCTAAGAGCGCAGTCTAGCTATTTCTACGAGCCTCGCCTTCCCGTCTGCCGTGCCTGTGGCCACTGCCCTTTTCTGGCCTCCTGACTGGACCCATTTCAGCGGCCCAGAGGGAATGCTAGGAGTAGCTTCTCCCTGCGGCACAGTCCAGTCCAGAGCCCGCTTCGTTTCATCATCGAGGTCTGGAAGCATGCCTGTTTTGAACTGGAATCCGCCCCCGAAGTTGCTCGGGATGTTGGCGTGATCAATCTCCTTGCTGAGAAAGGAGTGGCTCTCGTTGCTCTGCAAGAACTGGACTTTGGTCGCAGTCACCGGCTCAATGAATGGCTTCAGCACTTTCCAAAGAGTCGACAAAAGAGCCGGGCAATTGCATGCCTGGAGTCGGTGGTTAGCAAGCACGGGCGAATCTTCCTAGAAGGCAACGAACATAAACCCGATGGATTGTTTCTGGAAAACAGGTCGCCAGAAGCCAGCTTGTATCCTGAGCAAACTCGCGGACATCCCAGGCCTGCTTCAATCCCAGCGATGAGACATCGACGACATAGACACAACTCGTCACGGGCTCGCCGCGCACCGCCGAGCAGAGAGGCAGCACAAAGCGCGTGAAGTTCTCAAAGTAGACCAGAGCTCGCTGGGGCATGCTGGGGGAGTCCGATGGCTTATCGCGAGTCTCACGCCAATGGGCCATTGTCTGTTTATCGAGAGCAGCAATGTCGAACATCAGGATCGGTCGTCCCTCTCGGTCGCAGCGGCCTGTCCAGGTCGGATACTGGAGGAGTCAATCTCTGGCTTCCGAGAGCCTGCGACAGAATGCTCACCTGAAGTCGAGTATCTTCAAAGTCATCCACTTTGATCGCGTCATATAGGCGAGTCGCATCGTTTTTGGCGCGAAATTCAGTCGCCTGCTGGAGTTGATCGAGGGCCTTTGCAGGGTCCATCCCGTTCGCCTGGAGGTAGCGTCTGCCTTGTCAGTCTCCTTCAAGTCTTTCAGTGAGTCACTCACAAGAGCGTGCTCTCATCATTGATCCCGTCGAGTACATCCTCTTGCTTCAGCCCTGTTGGCCGCTTTAGCAGACCCTTGTCGGCACACTGCCCATGAAACGTTTCGAGTGCGGACCCTTCGTCCGCTTTGATGCCGTCCATCGTGTTTCAGTTCTCGTCGCTCAATGATGAATGAAAAGGAGTAGGACAGAATGGCAAGATGACCAGAGGTCAGCGCTTACGAGGAGTCAATAGCTGACGTTGTGCGACACAATCCACGATAATTGCTTTTTCTGCAGCACCCAGGTGACTTATCCAACCTCATTGGCGGTCATCCTGTCATGCATTCTTTCCAGGCTCGCTGAGCTTACTGAGACTAAGGTTATCTGGTAGCCTCATTGCGTGTTCGCTGTGCTCTGTAGGGTGGGATCAACAGTTTGTAGATCATTCTCAATGGCATCAATTAGGTGCACCACTGTGCTCTGCGATGGGGGTATCTGCAGCAGAAACCAGAGGGAGTGGAGCGCGGGGGACGTCATATTGATGCAAACCAGAGTTTATCTGTAATGCTTCAACTTAATCTCACGAGGGCTCGCTGCGATGCCGAGCCGACTGGCAGCATTTCATCGGGCCGATCGAGCGCTGGGGGTCCTGTAACCCGTGGGAGGGCCACTTCGGGGCCGTCGTTTTGCCATTCTGCAAGCCAGAGCGACTGGCTGTCCTCTGTTATATATTTGAATGTACGGTCGCGTCTACTGGAGAATCGGATCAGTCGCTAACTTGTCATCTATAGTTGCCTTTATGTACGACAATGTCGTTGAGTCGGCGGCCAGGTCGACAGTGTGTACTCCAGCTCTCCATGTGTGATCGCCAGCTAACGTCGAGTAGTTGAATCTAGACACTGATAACATCGCTCTCGACGAGACAGAGTACCGCACCGTCCGATCAGTCCTAGGTACCAAGCAGATCTATTCCAAGACGCAGCTAGAACGCCGAGGTGGTAATAGAGTCGTGGAAGGAGATGATCTCAACGACGGCAAAACGCAACAAGAAGCGAGGTTTTGATAACCCGGATGAATATGTGGATTATCGCATCATTGATACCGGCGCGCCGTAAGCTTTCTTTGCTTGGTGGCTTACATTCGGTACTCACAGTCGCAGATTTGTTGACATGCTGATGCGCTTCGGCATGGGCATCCTCCTCACTGACGATGAGCAAAAGCTCATCGAACCCATTGTCAAGCCGTGCTACGCCGCTCTCGGCCTCGCAAACGACTACTTCTCCTTCGATGTTGAATGGGAAGAGTTCCAAGCGGAGAGCGACGAGACCGCCATGACAAGCGCCGTGTAGCTATTCATGCAGTGGGAGAATCTCAGTGTAGAACAAGCAAAGCAGCACGTCCGAGAAGTCACCAATTAGTATGAAAGGCAGTATCTGCAAAATATGGCCGATTTCGCTGCAGGTGAAGGCAAAGATAAGAAGTTACAGACGTACCTCGAGGCACAAGGATACCAAGTCCCCGGCAATATCGCCTGGAGTCTGCGATGCCCTCGCTATAGCACCCAGCTCCGCGACGAGACAGCCTCGCTTCTACACAAGGAGCCAATCCCAGCATCAAAAGGGGCGCAGGAGCCCCGGATAATGAAAGCAGAAGCAGAGGCCACTCCGAGTCCGTTGTGTCTGATGCATCTCCGACGTTTTGATCAGGCTCTCCTAGATCTTCAGCGCGGTCTTCCTTCTCTTCGTCTGACCCGCACGAAAAGCCAAGTCCACTAGAATCCGTGACTCTGAGCGACGAGGTACTTCATCCATCCATAGTGATCAAAAGCAATAGTGACGTGGATTCTGTAGCACCTTCTTGGCCCGGCCGAGTATATCAGCTCTCTCCCAAAGGAATACGAGAAAAATTTATCGACGGTCTCAACGTCTGGCTAGTCCTTCGTGACAATCGCGTCAACCAGTTAAAGCGCATCGCTCAAACGCTACACAATGCTTCGTTGATGTGAGTCCCTCCTGGTATTGAAGGGTTGATGCGTTTCCCTGACCATACCAGGCTCGATGACATTGAAGACCACTCCCCGCTCCGCCGCGGTCGGCCATCAACTCATATGATCTTTGGAACTGAGCAAAGAATAAACTCGGCGAATCATCTCCTCGTGGATGTTATGGGCAAGGTGCAACAGCTGGGCGATAGCCGCTGCATGGACATTTACCTGGGGGAGATGCGAAATCTTTTTTATTGGCCAGAGCTGTGATCTATATTGGACACGCCAAGGCGAGTGTCCTTCAGAGGTAGAGTATCTGGCCATGATCAGACAGAGTGTGTCCCGTCATTATAGAATGAATATATGCTGGAGCTAACGTTCGTTGTCAGAAACCGGTGGTCTTTTCCGCCTACTCACCCGACTGATGGCACAAATCGCGCCTGTACGACGGAAAGGGTAAGCAAAGCCTATCAGCATGCAAATCTCACGAGGCTAACCGGGTAGACTTGACATGCAACTGGCGTCCCTGAGCGATGTCCTCGGCGAGTTCTTCCAGATTCGAGACGACTACAAAAATCTGACAGAAGAGGCAGGTGTCCAAGAAAGCCGGCAAGAACACAACTGACATATCAACAGTATACCGGCCAGAAAGGCTTCTGCGAGGATCTTGACGAGTGCAAATTCTCTTATCCCTTGATTCACGCCCTGAGATCACAACCCAAGAAACGTGCAGCTGCGGGCCATTCTCCAACCGGTCTCGGTCCGCGGGCGGACTAGACGTGCCATTAAAGGAGACTGTCCTGCAGCATCTTCTCCAAGCTGGGAGCATACAGTACACGGAGGCGAAAATGCGTCAATTGATGGAGAAGATCACTGGCGCGGTGGTGTCGTTGGAGGGTGAAACAGGGAGTCCGAACTGGGTTGTGCGCATGCTGATTTACCGGTTGAAGATGTAGCTGTCATGATGATGCATGTAGACTACTGATAGATTATTGATAATATGTTCCTTGGAGATATCCACTCACATCCCGACGTTGCCACAGGGCAGTTGCAGACTGTTGACAGGGGACTTGGGTAGGGCTGCACATCACGATGATGTCACGCCATTCTTACTCTACTTATACATCCACAACCACCCAGTTGGCACTCATTATCCACAAACTACACGAAAGCAAAGAGAGACTATACAACATGCCTTCCAAGAAGATCCTCATCATCCTCAGCGATGCCAACTCCTTCCCTCTCCACAAGACCACCGGCCAAGACAGCGGCAAGACCGTCTCCCAACCCTCCGGCTTCTTCCTAATGGAGCTCGCCAAACCCCTGCAGAAGCTCCTCGACGCCGGCCACGAAATCACTTTTGCCTCACCAAAAGGCCAAGAACCCCAGCCAGACCCAAACAGCGAATCCCTCCTCGCCTTCGCCGGAAACTTCTACAAGCGCCGCCGCGAGAACGACCTGCTCGAGCGCATGAAGAAAGAGAATGGCTTCTCTCGCCCCCGCATATTGTCCAGCATCACCACTGACGAACTCTCATCTTTCGCCGGAATCTTCATACCCGGCGGCCACGCCCCGCTCTCCGATCTCGGCGACAACAAAGACCTCGGCCGGATATTGTCCTACTTCCACAAGGAGAACAAGCCCACCGCTGCAATCTGCCACGGCCCCTATGCGCTCCTCAGTACCAAGACATCTGACGACGAATTCGCGTACAAGGGGTACAAGATTACCTCGTGGAGCGACGCCGAGGAAAAGGTCATGGAGACGATGCTTGGCGGGGAGGTCGAGAAAGTCGAGTCTGCTCTGAGAAATGAAGGTGCGGAGATGGTTACCGGAGCCGGGGAGAAGGTTGGGCAGACGACGCTGCATCGCGAGTTGCTTACCGGGGGCAATCCGATGGCTGCGGATGAGTTGGGGACGAGGTTTGTGAGGATGGTTAGTGTTTGATTTTTGACCTTTTGTCCAAGGTTGTTCGGATGGATGATACGATATGTAGCGAAAATACCACTAGGTTTTTCTACAAGAGCAGAGCTCATTACATCACAACGCCGTAAAGTTGAGTAAAACTGCCCGATTGATTTTTGTATATACCCCGACCAACCTTTGGTGCTTCGACATTGGTTGTAGACACGGTTGATATCAAACATCTATTTTACACGAACCATACCGCACGACCACTATGCCAGGACCGACTGGATAAAAGTAATTGGGGCTAGTAATCAAACGTTGGATTGTCCAACCACGCGCGAATCCTGTTCAGTGCGTATAAATCGTGATGCGCTTCAGACGTAGTATAGTCCTTCCATCCCCCCTCTATCCACCGCTCAGCTCCCCTAATCACGCCTAGCTGCTCGCCGATCCTACGACACGATCCAAAATCGATCAAATCTGGCATTTTCGCTTCATTCAAGTTGACGTTTGTCGGATTCAGGTCATTGTGAGCCAAACCAAGCGAGTGGGGATGCGAAGTGGCTGCTTCCAAGACTTCCATGAATGGTTCTTTATCAATTGTCCCCAGGTCAGCCCTGAGATAGGTCCCTAACTCATATGGGGATGATCGAGAACAAGGCCGGTGATATGGCCCCTTCGAACTCGGCAACCGTAATGATGAGCGATGTTCGGTTGTGGATGTTGCGACAGGGTTTCCATGACATGAGCCTCCTCGGCGAGATCCTGCGCAATGAGATGGAGTACATTGTGTTTCTTGAACGAATCGAGTGTGAACAAGTCTCGTCTTTTGATGTAGAGATTGGCAGGCAGGCAATTGCTCTGGCTCTGGCGCCCGAGTGTCCGCTCGTGGGAGAATACTTGGGATAGATGGCGCCATCTGGCAGCGGCTTCATTACGGACAGGATCTGAGGAAGGGTGAGTGAGTTCAGCCTTGGGGACTCCTAGCTGTCCAAAATAGACGGTGTCATGTGCTATCTGCGAAGGCATCTTGTACCGGTGTTTGCAGGGGAAGACCACGAATTTGAGACACTCTTCAGAAGCCTCCATCGGCCCTTACTGTGTCTTTGTCTCGCCCATCTGCCACGGGCGGCTCTATTTTTAGAAGGATTGGGCTATCGGTGGGCCGGAAGATGACAGGAAAGCTGTGATGCTCTGCTAAATGTTTATGAAGCTCAGTATTTACTCTGTATGCCAGGAGTGTCTCTTCTGAGGCATTTGGATAAGGGGTCATTCATCCGCACACTTGAAGTAGAGGGCATTGTTCAGGATTGTAGTACAGGGAATTCTCTAAAGACCGAAGAGACCCTGTGGCGCGTAAAGCGATAGCCAAGGTAGAACTAAGTAACGCTTCGGCGTATCTCATGGACTGGCTCGTCGCCGATTTCCTCCATCTTGTCCTCTAGCAACTTCGTCATGCGCGCAACCACCTCCGCATACTCAGGCTCATGGTAACAATTGAACAGTTCCAACGGATCTTTCTCGCAATCAAACAACTCCCATTCCTTCTTTTCGCCACCAGGCCGAGTACCTTCAAGGCCAAGATTCTCATTATACCAGTAAATCAACTTGTACCGCTGGTCTCGAACACCGTAGTGGGCGTATGCTTCGTGGATCACATCCCGATGCATCCAGTACCGATGATATGCAACTTGCTGCCAATCTGCCGGAGACTTCTGATGAAGCAGCTCTCGGAAGCTGACGCCTTGCATGTAGTTCGGAATACGGACGTTTGCGAAATCAAGAAAGGTTGGGGCGAAGTCCACATTGCAGATAATATCGTCGCATTTGCTTCCAGGGGCAATCTCAACAGGGTATCTGATCAAGAACGGCATCTGGAAGCTCTCTTCATACATGAACCGCTTATCGAACCAGCCATGTTCGCCTAGGAAAAATCCCTGGTCAGAGGTATAAATGACAATGGTATTCTCTGCCAGACCCTCTGCATCGAGAAAGTCTAGCATGCGACCGACGTTGTCATCAATGCTCTGGATCGTGCGCAGGTACCGTTGCATATACCGCTGGAACTTGAACTCTGCCAGTTCCTGGGGCGTTTTGAATGTAAAGACTGTGCCATCTTCCTTGGCCATCAATCGCAGCTTCGTCACGTCCTCGAGCGCCGGGACCTTGCGATCATACCAGTTCCAGGTGTCAATCATCTTTGCCCCTACAAGGTCGGCACCCCCTTCAGGCTGGACAAGACCCAGATCCCCATATGTGAGATCCTCTGCCACGCGCATCTTGGCCACTTTTGCAGCTTTTGCCCGGTTCTTGTAGTCATCGCTAAACGTATCCGGGAGTCGAACGGGGTCAGTGTACAGATGGCTGTGCTTAGCATCATACTCCCAACTCCGGTGCGGCGCCTTATGATGACACATTAGGAAGAACGGCCTCTCCGTATTGCGCGCCCTGATCCAGTTCAGACTCTTGTCCGTGATGATGTCGGTCGCATACCCAGCCTCCCTCTTCATTCCATCCGGTCCGATGAACTGCGGATCATAGTATTCACCCTGTCCAGGAACAACACTCCAGTAATCAAACCCTGTCGGCTCATGATCCTTGCCCTCTCCAAGATGCCACTTCCCAATCATAGCGGTCTGGTATCCTCCTGTCCGGAGCTGTTTCGCGACGTTGGGGAGGCGTTTGTTGATCTTCGAGGCGAGTGTCATCACTCCATTGACATGATTGTGCGTTCCCGTGAGGATGGCCGCTCGCGATGGGGTACAGATGCTGTTCGTCACGTAGCAGTGGTTGAAGCGCATACCTTCGGTCGCGAGACGGTCGAGGTTT
The DNA here is from genome assembly GCF_047715775.1 of Aspergillus undulatus. Lineage (NCBI taxonomy): Eukaryota > Fungi > Ascomycota > Eurotiomycetes > Eurotiales > Aspergillaceae > Aspergillus > Aspergillus undulatus. Next base: position 29,192 of record NW_027396659.1, read on the forward strand.
GGCGTGTGGTTGATGCCAGCGCCGTAGCAGGAAATCGACTTGGAGGCGTGATCGTCCGCCATGATGAAGACGATGTTTGGGCGCTTGTCGGAGGCCATGTTGACGCAGATGGTATATTGTCCTAAAGAAGTCACAATGCGACCGTGAGAAATGTAGAAAAGTGGAAGAAAGCTGGTGGTGTACTAGATTTGAGTACCGGTCCCCAACGCACAAGAAGCAGGTGGATAGAATTCATATTCCCCCGCTATTCTTCTGGAAACCCCATCCCCGATATTTCCATTATGATGAACCTGCATCAAAGCATGGCAACAATCCGCCGTAAGTCGCGGTCCACCACTCTCCACCGGATGTCGGCGGCAGTCGGCCAGCGGGACTCAACATTGGCTCCCAGATGGGATCCATCCAGTGCATTTACAGTGAGGGAATATAGAATCTGGAGCCAATATTCGTCATCTCGACTACGAATCGCGAGCTGCCTGGTACGCGGGATCATCAGCCTTGCCCAGCAGGGGCAGAGCTAGCTGTCGTAGCCATCATCCACGAAGTTGGCCTGCTTAATCAGGCTATGGACAGCGAGTTGGTCATGCCGACTTTGGGAAGATGGCCATCTTCCTTCCTCTAGCCTCCTATGGATTCCTTCCTTTGCTGATTCCATCAGGTGTTGGAGGTCGGCAATGATGTCCTGGGCCCAAGGTGCGGCTGGGAAGAATTTGTGTAGAATTCCCAAAGCCGTATTGGCATTGTTGCGAGCACTCTTTGCAGTAATATGGACCATTGCGCTGGCAATAGATGGCAGAAACAAGGCCAATCGTGCAGCTTGATATGTGCAGACTGCAACGTATGATGGCAACAAGGGGACATCCAGTTGAAGAACGCCATAGAGAATCTTGAAGATTTGCTGTAGATGGATGCGGCACATCTCAGCTGCATTTGCCCTAAAATTCGGATCTGTCGCGTTCATAATCACCGGTGGGACTGCTTCGGCATAGCCGGGGAGGAAGATGCGGTAGAGGTCACAATGAACTTGATGCCACGAGAGCGAGGCAAGCAGGTACCGCGGAAACCAACGTGAATCTTTCATATTCAATGCGACAGTGGTTGCTGAGATGGAGAAGTCGGCTGTGAGTTCTAGGTCCGCATGAAACCGCCAGAGATCATTCTGAATCTCCTGTACGAGGCCTGGAAGTTCCACAAGATGCTTGTCAGATATAGCCAGTTGCCGAGTCAGTCGCATCACGTCTCGCTGGATCTTGGATAATTTGAAACAAGCAGCCAGGAGATTGAGATGGTTTTGCGCGTCGCCCTCACCGGCGAATTCTTGCTCCGGGCGTGGAAGCTGCTGGTAGACAATGGCGTAGGGCATTGTCTCGTACTCGGGGAGACCAACCGAAAAATGGCCATCAATGCTGGTCAGCGCCCACAGCACCCGTCGGCGCGTCTCCTGCGCTACGAGTCCAAGCTCCGGTCGTTCATAGTTCAGTCGTAAGGCTGTGGCAGATCGGGCGGCCATTCCAGCTAGCATATAGGCGCGCGAGAACTCGCCGGTCTGGATGTGATAGTGAACAATAAGAAGCAATGTTTGGATCCGGTAGATGGAGGGCTGGTGTAAGTGTTCCCAGACGTCTGCCTCTGCTCGGCTAATCCATGCTCTACACTCTTGGGCTTTGTCGTGGCACGGACGGAGACATACATGGGTAACAGCAGCAAGTGCCAGAGCAAGAGGTTGGTCAAAGGTGCCATGATGGCAGTGCTGTCGAACAGATGGCTCATGGAGGAAGGCAAAGGAAGGGATGGGGTAAAGATGACGAAAATAACCATCAATGGCGTCAGTCATCTCCTGGCGCCGGATGGGAAATAGCGGGCTGAGTGGCAAGTCCTTGGAGCCATTCGGTGGCTTCAACGTCCTGCGTTCTTGCAGGTCTGAAGCTGCATAGCGACATTGTCTCTGGTGTCGACAGCAGTTGTCGCATCCTGGCAGTTCGCCCGAGCAGCGAGCCTTGAGACGACGACATGCGACACAAGCCCGACTCGCGCGTCGTCGTTCTGGAGGCGCAGATTCGGGACTCTTGTGCTTGCAAGATTTAGGCTTGGGTTGCTGGAAGGAGCACTCAAATTGCAGTCGCTCGCAGCTGCCGCAGGTGTTCTGTCGACGATCACACCGGACCTTCTCGTTTTAGCTCAGGCTAACGCCAAGTAGGAGGTGTACTAGGTACCTTTCTGTATCGACATTGCAGGCAAGGCGAACGCTGAGGGCGACCCATATCCACTGTCAGTATCAACTATTGTCTTGTCTGCTCTGATGATAGATGTGGTCAACTGCCACCGACTCCAGGCTGCGTTTTTGGAGTCCGGGACACGACAGCTGGGGTCGCTATGACGCCGTCTGGGGACAAGCCGATTGGCCATTGTCTAGTAGAATGGGCCTGTCAGTGCTGACACTGTCCTTTCCCATGCGTTTCCGATTCCCGGCCGACTGCCGGTCTGTATCAAAATGAACAGACGGTTTCTCGAGTTCGTCTTTGGCATTCAAGCACGATATCCTGCATGCTAGATGGCATCATCGCAATGGTATGGGAGTACTATATATATCAAGGTTGGCAACTCCATGGCTTCCCCAACAGCACCCAGACCAACGCAAACGCGAAAATGATCAGCGAGAAGGAAACGCCCCTCAAAGAGCCTCATGATGAGCAGGTCGAGGTCGGCAGAAGAGCAGAGACCGAATTGACTGTACGAGATGCCTTTCGGTACTATCGCCCGGCCGTGACATGGTCGGTCTTAATCTCCCTCACCAACGTCATGGAATCCTACGACATGCAAATTGTCCACTCTTTCTACGCTTTCCCGCAGTTCCAGGAAAAATACGGCGTGCAGCTGGATGATGGAAGCTGGAGCATCCCAGCCAAATGGCAACTAGGACTCAATGTGGTGGCTTTGGTGGGCTTGATGTTTGGCACCTTTGCGAACGGCTGGGCTTCTGAAAGATTTGGCGCGAGGAGAGTCATCATGGTGTCGCTGATATTCCTGACTGGCTTCATAACTATCACCTTCTTGGCTCCGTCGATTGAGGTTCTCCTTGTGGGCGAGTTACTATGGTATGCCTTGTACCTATGTAGGTTCATTCTTATTCTTCATCCTAACGTTTTGTTTCCAGCTCGATTCCCTGGGGCTTCTTCGCCTCGGCCTGTCCGTCGTATGCCGCCGAAATCTGTCCCCTCGCGCTTCGTGGATATCTGACGACGTTCGTCAACCTGTGCTGGGTGATGGGAAGGCTGATATCGACCGGTGTCCTGACGGGCACGTTGAATATCCCGTCGCAGTGGTCCTATCGGCTTCCCTTTGCCCTGCAGTGGGCATTCCCGCTTCCCTTGTTAATTGTAACATGGCTCGCTCCGGACTCACCATGGTGGCTGATACGTAAAGGTCGTGTTGAGGAAGCTGAGGCATCTTTGAAACGAACCATCTCTGCTCCGGACGGGGTCATTGACACGAAACCGATCATCGCAAATATCCAGAACACCATACAAATTGAGCACGACATGCAGATTGGAAGCTCTTACCGTGAGTGTTTTCAAGGCACGAATCGCCGTCGATCGGAAATATCCATTGTCAGCTGGGGGTGTCAACTGCTTCCAGGCTGGGCAATCCAGAACTACATTACTTACTTCTTCACCCTCGCTGGCCTGTCCTCAGGAGACTCGTTCAAAATCACTCTCGGTAAGTTCCATGCACCGTCACTTCGTCCGTCTACTAACGAACTAGGAACGATTTCTCTCTCCTTTATTGGTACCTGTCTGTCCTGGGTACTGCAAACCCATATCGGCCGTCGTACCATCTATATCACCGGCTTGATCGCAATGATGCCCTTTATGTTCGTCGTCGCATTCCTGGGGGTGGCACCCGAGGCCTCTGCCATTCACTGGGCGCAGTCTGCACTGCTGATGATCTGGTTCTTCTGCTACGGTAAGTTCTCCAAATCTTGTCCTAGCTTCAATCTGACTCTTCCAGGGTGTACTATTGGGCCTATCCCATATGCCATCGCCGCTGAGATTGGGGCAAGTAATCTGCGAACGAAGACGATTGCGCTTGGACGGGGAACCTACTACATTCTATCGGTTGTCAACTCGGTTGTATCTCCCTATATGCTCAACAAAGCTGAGGGTAACCTGAAGGGGAAAGCTGCCTTTCCCGCGGCGGCCTTTACGGTGCTACTCCTAATATGGGCTTTCTATAGGCTGCCGGAGACCAAGGGGATGAGCACGGAGACGCTGGACCACCTGTTCCATCAGAGGGTGCCGGCTCGCAAGTTCAAGGCTGAAGCGAAGCGATTCCAGTAGAAATTCAATGTATTTAGATAGATACCCCATGGTTGCACAGCGGAACGGGCGGCAATTGCGGGATCTGCCGCTGGTCCACTCATCCATACTTGAACCCTCTTAACCGTCCAACATTACTTCCTCTCTCAAGTCCCTATCCATGAACATGTCTGTTACTCGCATCGCTGCGTGCCATGTGGCACCTGTCTTCCTGTCCGCTCGCAAGACAACCGACAAGGCAATCCGCCTCATCCACGAAGCCGCAAAGAACAATGCCCAAGTCGTCGTCTTCCCAGAGACATATATCTCCGCATTCCCCATCTGGAGCGCCCTACGACCACCTACCGAGAACCACGACCTCTTCCAACGCATGGTCGCAGAATCCATATACGCCGACGGAGAAGAAATCGACGCCATCCGCTCCGCAGCCCGCGCAACAAAGACAATCGTCAGCATCGGCATCTCCGAAAAGTCCCGCTTCAGCACTGCAACGCTCTACAACTCGAACCTCCTCATCGATGGCAGTGGTTCAGTCCTCACGCACCATCGCAAATTGATGCTTACCTTCTTTGAGAAACTCACCTGGAGCCCCGGCGACGGGCATGGTCTGCGTGTTTCAAAGACCGAGTACGGGAATATCGGCAACCTCATCTGCGGCGAGAACACGAACCCGCTTGCAAGGTATACACTCATGGCCCAGGCCGAGCAGATCCATATCTCGACGTGGCCTGCAATTTGGCCAACGAGAGTCCCATCTGACTCTGGTGAGGTAGGAGGAACAGCAAATTACGACAACGTCGCCGCAAACCGCACCCGCGCCGCAGCGCACTGCTTCGACGCGAAATGCTTCGGCGTCCTGTGCTCAGCCTTCCTCGACAACGCCGCAATCGAAACAATAACCACCGGTTCAAGCGCACCAGATACAGTACGGGGCGCCCTTGAGCGCTCTCCCCGGGGTGCATCGATGTTCCTCGACCCAACGGGCGCACAACATCCCGCGTTTACGGTCTCAGAGAGTGGCGAGCGTCAGGAAATAGACTACCTTCAGCATGAAGAAGGGATCATTTATGCGGATTTGGATCTGGAGAGGTGTGTTGAGGGGAAACAGTATCATGATGTTGTGGGTGGGTATCAGCGGCTCGATGTCTTTCAGTTGTCAGTTAATCGGAAGCGGTCGGATCCGGTTGTTTTTAGGGATGAAGGGGTGACTACTCGGGAGAAAGAGAATGTGCTTATTCATGGTGGTGAGGAGTAGATATATAGTTGGATTATGGTTCGAGGAGGTTGTTGCAGTTGATGAAAAAAAGACTGATTGCCTTTAAGCGGTAGTGAAGAAAGATAGATGATGCAGTAGCGACATGGCAAAACGAGGGCGGATGGGACATAGAATACCCTATCAGAATGAGCTACCTCTTCTAATATGGCTGCGATTTCTTTCCATGTCAACCTATACTACTCGTCACCTGCTGTGAGTCTTTCCACATGACAAGCCTACTTCTTACTATCCTCGGCCAACTCATCTCAGGCTTAACCACGATCTCTTCCAATTCTCGCCCCTGCGTGACTGAAGACTTATCAAACCTGAGAGCAACAATCCTCCAAAGACAACCGGCGGGTCTCAGGATACCAGAAGAAAGTATTCGCAAGCCACGGAATGAACAGACAGACGTAGACGAGGTAATACTTCCAACCGATTGCATCCATGGCAATCGGGTTCACGAAGGTGTTGCACGAAGGTGCTGAAGATGACGGCTACGATGCAGGACATCCAAGCAACCATGAGACCGCGCGATCGTAGTCGGAAGGGCCAGATTTCGCAGGGATATGCGGTCAGAAGGGGTGTTCTAGGAGGATTAGCAGAGACCATTGAGAAGACGAGGAGGGCACGAACAGAGCAATATCATAACCAGCGAAGTAAATGAAAATAAACGGGATCGTCGCGACTCCTGCAGCCGAATTCCCCGTTGTCTCAAACGTGCCGTTCAGGCCTGTCATGACGGTGTAGCCCACCAGCATGATGCCGGCCGAAAGCAGGAAGAGCTTGCGACGACCCATTCGCTCCACGGAAAGAGCTCATCACTGATTGAACACAGCAGCGCTGGCGCCGTCACCGCAGCAGGAACAGAGCTTGGCTGTTTTCTCAGTGGAGGGGACCCTCGCCTCCTTGTTCCTCGGTGGTATCGGCGTCGGATGGACATATCTCGCTGTTATTATGTGGGTTGGAGAGTCTCCCCTGCACTCCCTTTCAAGGACCGCGATTGGCCCGTTGGGGTCTTTGCCTGGTACTGCGGTTTGCTTTATATCTTCCTTGGTTCTTCAATTTCATCTTCGCGATGCGTCGGAAGTTGGAAGGTTTCTCGAATTTGCAGGGGCAGGATTCATTGTCGTGGGAGTGACAACACTCATATTCGCCCTGGGCAATAAGAACAAACACGAACCCGTGCGGAAATTCGACCATTCAACTGAAATTCCTCCAGCCGGTTTTAAGCGCATACCTCTCCAGTTATTCCTATCCTTCCTCGCTGCTTTTCTCCCCACGGTCTCCCACCACGTTAACGCCAACAATCCCTACACTGCACCAGCGTGCTTACTGGCGCTCGCGCTTGGTGGCCTACTATCTCCATCTCTGAACAGGGCAATGAGCCCTCGGGCCCTGTTTATCTCTCTTTTTATTCTCCGGGGCGTTGCCTTTCTCGTTCTCGCAGACGAGTAACGCATCGACATTCCTCATATAGCAATTTCAACTGTGGAATTCGGCCACGAAGTCGGGTTCAGTACTCTCCCTGGTATTCTGAAAAGCCGACTACAGGAGGGCGAGATATTTGCTCATCACTATGTTCTTGTTCTTACGGCGTGGGGAGTGGCGGGTATAGTTGGGAGCGGGCTTAATGCTATGCTGACCTCTTCGTCTGGGGATCTCACACCCGTCTGTGGGTTTCTGGATCTTAGTGCTGTTGCTGTTGGGGCAGGGCAGCCATCTATTTAATCCTAGATCAAGACGAGAGGGGGCATTAGAAAATTGGAGTGGGGTTGTGCCTAGCGTTTGGCATGGCAGACGCAGAAATGTAGTAGCGATCGATTAGACTATGAAGCAAGAGAGACCCTCGTCTTTCCATACCATTGGTACCAACTATCATTACCAAGATCCCTCTCGTACATCAATATATATCTCAAAGTCACAGAAACTGCCGAAATTTCCCAAAGCTGTCCTTAGATCCCAGGGTATCTCGAGATGTCATTGGTCCACACCATTGACTCCTGCCATTAAGCGTTGGTAGCGCCAGCCGCGGTCTTATCAGATGTAGCGATGATAGCCGGTGGCTTAGGAATCTTCTTGCGGAGGATGTGCCGCTTGAAGAAGTAGGGAAGCCAGACAGTGGTTTCGTGTTTGAGGAAGTCTTTTGTGGGCACTGAGAAGACCTCTGCGAGGACGTTAGCATACCGAAAGTTCATAAAGCGAAGCATTGTAGCTTACGATCCAATTCCTCGAGGGTCAGTTGCTTGGTTTCCCTAACGAAGCAGAATATCATGACCCAGGCTATGAGGTTAAGGCCAGCGTAGAAACCAACTAGACGACGTTAGCAACGACATAAGATAGCTTGGCGAGGTCACGTACAAGCACCAGTTGGTGTCATGACTGTCGTCATACGAGGGAATGTCAAACTGAGGACTCCAGCTGTAGAAATTAGTTAGAGATTATCTGTTGTTTGCGCTCGGGAAAGCCCACCAAAGGTGTTGTTGATGGCGACGGCCCAAGCCATGCCCTGCTCACGCTGGATGGTGGGGAACACCTCAGAGGAGTACTGGAAGGCAACCGGCCCTTCTCCCAAAGAGTAACATATGGTGAATAGGTAGACAAAACTGAGAGGGATTTAGTGACCAGCACTTGAGGATAAGAGGGGCAAACATACAGCACGACTGGTCCAATTTGCTCCCCACGGCTACCATCTTGCTTCAGAAGGGAGAGACCACCGGCCAGCAAGAAGATGCACATCCCGGGGAAAGTCTATATCATAATTAGTTACAGTCAGTGCGCAGGCTCTAGGCGACTCACGATGAGACACAGTGTCCGACGGCCTTTCGTGTCGATTAGGAAGAGAGTAGGGATAGTGGCCAGCACCTGGACGGCACCGTATCCCAGAGATGCATACAAGGCTTCTTCGTCGTTGTAGCCAGCATCCCTAAAGATACTTGAGCTGTAGAAAGAGATGACTGTGGTACTATCAGCGTTGAACATAACACAATTAGAAAGAGAGGCCTACTATTGATACCGCACATCTGCTGGGCAAGCATGACGGTGGAGGCACCATAGTTTGATCGCCTGATCCGGGGAACGCTGAAGCAATCCGCCATACGACGGAAGTATCCTGCACCACGGGCTTCCTTGATTTCCTCCTGGTAGATGACGAACGAGTAGTAGTAGTCTCTGGCGGCGATGATGGGATGGGCCCGCAGGCGCGCCATAGATCTGTATCCCTTGGCGACTTGACCATGCTTCATCAACCATCGAGGTGATTCTGGGCAGAAGAAGATACCGAGACCAAGAATAAAGGATGGGATAAACGCTGAACCGAGCTGAAGGCGCCACGCGATTCTGCCAGTGTCCTTGACGATGATGTTGGCACAGAGACCGAGGAAGATACCTGTCTACGGTTAGTGTGATAAATTAGACACGATATGTCTCAATGGCTTTACCTGCTACGACCCATAACTGCCAGAACATAACAAGTGCGCCTCGAACTCTGTGGGGAGCCATTTCAGCGGAGAAGATGGGGACCGTGGCGTTCTTCGCACCAATGCCGATGCCCATCACGAATCGTGCAGCGAACAACCCCTGCCATGACTTTGCGAAGCCGGATCCAATTGGTGTAGCAGTGAGACACAGTGAGGTTAGGAAGATTTCTCCACGTCGCCCAAGGTAGTGATTGAGGGGATCAGTAAGGAAGGCGCCACTGGTGCAGTCAGAAACAGTCCCTCTCAGAGATGGAAAGAACATACATGAGACCAGCAGTCAGGAAAATAATAGAGTTGACGAGTCCCACAATCCACTCATCTCTTCCGGTTCCCGCAATGTTGAATTCGTCGTGGAATTGCAGGTTTGCTCCGTTGGAGCCAGTCTGATCCCATCCTTGGGTCGCGGCTCCGACAGCACAAAGGCCAATGGAGTACCACAACATCTTAGGGCCATGCCATTTATGTTCGAACTCGTACTGCAGCGCATGTTTCTCGTCCTCGTCGAGCTCAGGAATCGTGGCGAATCCGTCCGGGTCCCGCGCGACAAGAGCAGCCTTGCCAAAGAGGTCGGCGTGCTCCTCCAAGCCATGGGTCGCGGCGAAGTTGCGGGCATCATAAACAGCTTGTTCCCTAGTGACAGCCTATTCTCCGCGACATAATCAGCTTCCAGAATCGCCATTGTCATGTTGTATGGGAATGTTGACACTCACCTGGAGGGGGTTCTTGATGACGTTGAGAGCGGTGGATCCTCGACGGTCGTCCACCGCAGATTGCACCTCCTTCGAAGGCGGAACTTTCTCCGTAACGGCTTCCTCGAAGGTAGGAAGGGGTGCCTCAGTGGTGGGAGATATTTTCTCACTCATGTTGGTGGATGAATGCCGGCAGAGTTGGTAGCTTCAAGGGGATGCGAAACAGTGGAAGAATCCAGCCTTCGAGAGGCCCCTGGGATAAGATGCGTTGGACTGCTGGCTGTCAGACAGGTATTAATGCCGTATCGCCCCGCGCTCAGTCCAGAAGAGAAATGGCGCATGCAACGAAGAATAACAAAGACAGTTGGTCGGGGCGCAGCATGTCGCTGGCTGTCATAGTGCAGGGCTCGATTGGTGGATTTGGCCGCTCGCCCACCACAGCAGACTTCAGAGTCGCACTGGGTGGCATCACTTCGCAGAGCCTTATTGCTCCTGTCCCGTGTGTGGCTTGAGCTCGTCCTATGGCGGCGCCCAAAGCGCATTTCGAAAAGGACCAGGGTGAGATTCGTGGTTTCAGCTGTCGCTTAACCCTGGTTTAAAGCACAGTTGATCCCATCCTCGATGCAGAGTCAAAGTTCGAGGTTGATCTCCCTTTTCCGCGTTCATCCAAGTTGCTGGGAGTCTTTGTCTTCAGAGCCCCGGATCCCCCAGGGTTTCCACAGTCCAGACTTGCGGTGGGTGCCCCAGCCTTGGGGGTTATGCTGATTGGTTCTCTGCGCATGTCAAGGCTCGAGAAGAGACAGTAAGCAAAGCACAAGAGGAGACAAAAGGGAATCTGACTCACCCCAAGAGTTTTCCCTAGTGCGTCTGGGCGTGCTGGGCACCGATCCTTCGTGTTCGCCGTCCCAGTGAGTTTGCGCCTCTGACCGACTGTTGCCTACCAGCTTCGACAATAGAACTGGCCGTATCGTGTATTTTATTAGCAAGGGAAGGATCATAAAATGACGTCGAGTGGGGGTCATTCATTCTGGACGCCTGGGATGCCATGTGGGAGAGGCATACAGCCAAGGAGTGCGGGATTTTGCGCACAAGTAGGGTCTGCTCCCTCCCAGAGCCCAGAAGATGGCGCCATGTGGGCAATTGCGGGGGATGAATGTCCCCGCGCTCTATATATTGTCCAAGACCACCAGGATCATCACCTGCCCTACAGAGCTCTGCGACTATACTCGGAGGGGTTACTTGGAACGCCTGGTCGATCCTTTCGATCCCTCGTTTTGCTGACGCTGACGCCCGGGGTACCTACTCTGCCTCGCTTGCTCCAACCGGGTGACTCGCGCCACGAGCCAACAAATACAGCCAGAGACCTTTCCTGGTCTCTCGACAGTCGTACTATCGGACCAGAGGCTGGTAGCCTGATCATCTGACCTTCCTGATACAGAGGTTCGCATCGTCAGCATTCACATGAGAGGAATACTAGCAGCGTTTAGTCCTCGTCTTTAAAATACCCTATTCGGGCTTCATCCCACGCAGGACATTGGGCGGTTGAGCTTTTGCTGCCCGGACTTGGATACCATGCCATTGGCGCACCTCTCGTCTGGCGTTACTATCATCAAATAGGTAGAATTTACCTACTCTAGAGTAAGAGCGGCCACTTTTGTACCACCCATTAGTGGTATACCTCAGTCTCTCTCGACTGGCGTATGTCATGGCCAGCGGTGCGACTATCTGCGCACTCTAGTGCTTTTTCCTTCAGTTGCGTAGGCATACAAGGCTCTTTTGCGATGCCATGAGACACTTTCAGCCGCAGCAAAAATCACAGTCAAGTCAAAAACAGTCGGTCAAGGCCCTCAGCTGAGACTCTTGTTCAGCTCATGGGAGACGTGCGCGTATGGGGAAAGCAGAGGGAAGCCCGCCAGAGCCATGAGTAGAGTAAAGCGCCAACGCCTGATACGATGCTCGGTTTCTCATCGCATGAGGAAGAGTACAGAGTATGTGCTATAAACTCTCAACTTTACCTTTGCGGCTCCACCGGGATTGTATGTGTAAAGTCAGGTAAACCGAATACCCAGCACAGAAGTTCACGATCGTAGTGGCTTCATGTACAGACACATCTGTCGCAGCAAATGCTCCGTCTTAAATGGCTGGATTGGATGCCAGATAGACCACCCCTCTCCCCCGCCCCTGTCCCAAAACACCCAGCCTTGGAGAACAGGCACGGTTGCTTGTCTCCGCATACCAACGCAGCAACATACGGCCCGAGTCCGTTAACCCTGCGTGAACTGAACCGACGACGATCTATTTGTTTTCTGCGAAGGCTCCTCAAGGCGATAGTTACATTCACCGACCAGTGTGCCAAGAACATGCACTATGCGAGGGTATGTTTCTCAAATGCGTTCGGCCGGACCGTCCGGCTTGGTAAAGGAACCTGAGAGTCGGACACACTGGCCTCGCGTCGAGTCAAGTCAGTCCGGCTCATGGCTCTTCCGCTTATTGCGCCGATCGGATTGATGAGATGGGGAATCTTCGATTATCCCAGCGTATGCGGTATAGCTACTCAAGTCACTTGAAGCAGGTAGCTTTAAACTTACTGAGGGATACGGCAGCCTCGCGAAGTTCAAGTTCAAATCCAAGAGAGCCCAATGCAGAGTAGTAGTGAAGGTCAAGTTCTTAATGCTCCTTTGAGTCTATATCAGGCGTCTATCGTTCTATCATCAGGTAGTTATACAGTCATTTCATAAGTCCGTAGGTATCCGACGGCAATTATCTACGCCGACTGATTCCCAGACTTATCCGGATCCTCAACGTGCGCCTGCCCCGGCGCCTCATTCCCATCCTTCCCAAAAACACCCTCCTTAATCTCAAACCGGAACTGCTCCTCATCCTCCTTAAGCTGTTCCTTAAGCTTACTATGCGCCTTCCAGACGGGCTTGATTTCAAACAAGCGATCAACAGCCTCGAGCGGAATCCCACTAGTCTCAGGGATAAGAAAGAACGCAAAGAAGAAGGCGAGGAAGGATAGAGCGGCGAAGAAGAAGTACACGCCGTAGTTCATCTTGTCGAACATTTGCTTTGTGAAGCGCGAGATGAGGAAGTTGAAGAGCCAGTTGCTGGCTGTTGTTGCGGCTTGCGCGAGGGAGCGGAGATTTGGGTCGAAGAATTCTGAGTTGCAGACCCAGGGGGTTCCGTTCCAGGTTGGGGTGTAGACGGCCTGTAAATGAACTATTAGCTAGGGTATCGATTAATGGGGTCAGGGGACATACCGTCCAGAGGTAGAAGAAGAAAATAGCAGCGATGCCGCCGCCGTTCAAATGGTCCGTCGGGTTTTCCTCTGGGCGGACGACACAGATGTACGCTCCAATCACCCACATACAGAGCGAACCGACGATGGCACCGCCGAGAAGGAGATTCCGTCGACCGAGTTGGTCGACCAAGAACAGAAGCCAGACAAAGGTCATGACGGCCTTGATAACACCAAAGATACCCGTCATCCAGCCAACATCGGACTCGGAGACACCGATACTCTGGAAGATGGTCGGGCTGTAGTAGTTGATAGCATTAATACCAGACCCGTTCTGCCAGAAGAAGAGCATGCATCCGAGGAAGAGGCGCCAGAGGATCGCCTTGCGACGGGCAACAGCCTGGAAGGGCTTCCAGAAGCCGATTCCAACGGTGGCGATCTGTTCTTCGAGTGCTTGGTCGATGGCGGCCACCTCCTCGGTGATGTAGATGTCGGTCTCCTCGAGCTGACGGATCCAGCAGAGGTTGGCCATTGCTTGGGCGCGGCGGCCCTTGAGGAAGAGCCAGCGGGGGGACTCCCTGATCCAGAGGGATCCGATGAAGAGTAATCCGGAGGGAATGATTTGGACGGCAAAGGGGATGATCCATTGTTGGTGGGTAGCTGCCATGTGCATCTCAACCCCGTACTAAGGAATGGTTAGCCGGCATTCTCGTCTCTGGTGTAACAGAAGACTTACGTTGATCCAGAAACCGACGAGACCGCCAATCTGCCAGCCCAATTCGTAGAGACCGACCAGACGACCACGGATGGCGGGTGGTGCAAGTTCGGAAATGTAGATGGGAATGATATTCGACGCAACACCAGTTCCCAGGCCAGACAAGACGCGACCAGCATACATGATACCCAGACCACTGGAGCCCTTCGTGCCGCAAGACAAGCCAGCACCGAGGGTGAAAACAGCAGCAGCAACGACCAAACTCCATTTGCGGCCCAGCCAGTGACCGAGGCCGTATGTGAAGATGGCACCGAAGAAGGCGCCGGCAATGAACAAGGAGACGATGTTCTCACTGATGAGGTTGACCTGGCCCGAGGTCATGTCGTCAAAGCCGAACTCGCTCTCAAACGAAGCCAATGTGATAGTCGTACCGATAAAGGCCGAAGTGTAACCAATCATGTTGGAACCGCATGACGCGATGAGGGCAAGCACGTAGATGCGCCAGTTGTAGACCGACTTTGGCGTTGGCCGGTCCTCGACCAGAGTGAGCTTGGCCATGGTGACAGCAAGTCTCAGGGGAATTGAAAGACAAGAGACAGAGATGAGTCGAGAGCGAGTGACTCAGGAAGAGGGAGAGAGCCGTCTAAAAAGCAGCGCAGAAACTTCGGGGTCTAGCAACTCCAGGGCTCTCCACAATTACAGGATGCGATGAGTTGGGGATTGGGGTTTGCCACGGACCGTCCGGGGCATCCTGAGGGATAACGCGCCTGCGATAGGCGAGCTGCACTCCCCACGACAGCAGCGCGATGAACTCGTCGGGGGAGCGTTTTCCCCAGGTCTGTCGCTTATCCGGCTGGTCTAGCTACAACTCAGAGCCCGAAGAATGTGCCGTCTGTGTCCGGTAAGCGAGCCTGGGCCGGGTTAATTGCTCAGCCATGGGGAAGAGTGGAAGAGCAGGGCATATCCCACACTCGGCCCGGGTTGGCCAGTCACAGAGCCAAGTCGGCACTCTGTTTCCATCATTTCAGTGTCTTTTGCGGGCCGAGTCTCCAGTCTGCTCCATCTGCGCCGGTCTTGGGGGCAAAGCGCTTAGCCCGAGGGATCGGAGAATGGCCGAGCTGCTGCAAGGACAGAAGGCCGTGCAAATCCGCCATTTTGGCAATAAACATTTAAGAGCAATGGGATTTCGCTTATCCTGGACTTCTGAGTCTCAATAACAAGGGTTGCTTGGCAGTTGCTGGAAGCTTGACGAGTTTTGGCGTCCTTGGGGCTCTTGGCCTCTGGCCTCAGGCATCCTTGGCACCCGAAAATGAATTAGCGCGCGGCCTGGAACAACCACCTTCCGTCCGCGGAAGAATAATGCGCCGCTGCGGCAAAACTGCCCCAAAACAGGCGATGTGTCTGGAGCGTCCCCTCCATCCCCACCCTCCATCTTCAACTGGGCTCGCTTCTCCAGGACCAACAATACTTTGTTACTCGTCCTGTAGTAGTGTATTTGAATCTTTTTGCCTTCGTCAGCCCATGCCAGGGCCGTGGCCATTAGGCAAATCGCCAATCTGGAGGATCGCACTCGTTGCCGATATATATATCTGGTTTTCTCGCAACACCCAATTTTTTGTTTTGCTGTCTCGACAGGTCTTTCTTGCTTATGAATCAGAGACCAAAAATGAGACCGCCTTGGCGCAGAATAATCGTAAAGGCTCGGTCTCCGGGGCTACCTATGCTAGCGAGTTTTAGCGTCGTTAATCAAGGTTGCTTAGGTAGGCCTTGCTGATTGTCACGCTGTCACGAGTCGAACAGTTAGTCCAGCAGTCAGCAGCAGACAAGCCTACAGAGTAGGCCCTAGGCAACCAGTGCCTAAGCCTGAGCCTGAGCCACAGAACACGGCGCTGATGCGGAAGATCCGGGGCCCCGACTCTGAAACAGAGTGTCAGGAGTGTTCATGATTGGCGCATCGCTCGTCATAAATCAGCCTTAAGCCCCCCAACTTTCTCTGACTCGCTCGACCTCTCAAGTTTTGGCCTGCTCGATCATCCTCCTTAATATCCGCCCTCGAATAAATCTGCAATCCCCGTCTCTCCTCGGTCTAGCAGGAATGAGACTGCCGCACGGTGTCGGCAATGGCCAGCGCTCTGCCTCCCTCCAAGAAGGGTCGCAAGTTCCACCATAAATCGCGATATGGCTGTCTGCAGTGCAAGCAGCGGAGGACAAAGGTAGATTTTCCCCGGTAATCCCAGTACTACCGGCTGTTGACTTGGAAAGTGCGATGAGACAAGACCAACTTGCAGCAACTGCGCCCAGAGGGGTCTCGACTGCTCCTTGAGAAACTTCGAGCCGTCATCCAGTCTCCAACTGACTACTACGACTCGCCGTCGCAGTGTCCCGAGCGCTCCATTACTCGGGTGGATTGCAGCGTCAATATCTCCCATCGGGGCTGGTCCCTCGTTTTGCCGCAGCAACACTCGCGATCTGGAGCTCTACTGTCATTACCAAGCTTACACCGCTGGCAGTCTTTATCATCAAGCCGCCTTTGGAGACATTTATCGCGAGGAACTCCCTAGGCTCGCGACGTCCTACCCTTTCGTCGGTCACGGAATCTTGAGCATGGCCTATGTTCACCTCGCCACCCTATCTCCGACGCCACCCGGGCCCTTGCTCGCCGAAGCCGCCTTTCATGTCAACCAGGCCCTTCCAGACTACCAGGAAGCCCTCAAAGAAATCACCGAACGAAACTCCGCTGCACTCTTTGCGTTTGCTACTCTCGTAGTGCTATTCACCCTTGCGAATGTCAACGAGGAATGTAGCGTTCTACTACGGACAGCAAGGCATAACCCGTCCAAAAGGGCAGAAGCATGTAGAGGTCTCAGCAACAGTGCTGCCCGAGTAATTCTCGCCCACCATAATATCTTTGGCATTTTCTGGCAATGTCAGCGGTGGATTGCATCGGGTCCGCTCGCACCTCTTATTCAAAGGTACAGCCCACCCATGCTGAGTGAGCCCTCGATGAGTTGGATCAGGGTGGAAGACGCGCACCTCGCGATGTTGAGTCGTTTGTGGGAGAATAATCCAGCCATACCCCGGGCCCAGTCATGGCTCCTCTCCGACGCACTGAACTCCCTTCGTGATACTTTTGCAATGGTCACGCAGTTAACTCACCTACCATCTTCTGGACATCACGACAGTGAGACTGGGTTCACAAATCCGGACCTAGCAACGATCCACCGGAAACTGTCCGCTGGACGGCTGGACGACCTCCCCAGCGTATTCACGTGGTTTATTCGCCTTTCTCCGGCATTCGTCAGCATGGTCGAGGAAGGCAATTTGTACGCGATGGTCGTGCTTGCTCATTTTGCTATCTTGCTTAGCAGAGTTTGCTTTGGCAAGTGGTGGATGCACCAGCTACCTCGTCATTTCGTTGAGATTGCGGCATTGGTGCTCGGCGAGGAAAGAAGGGAGTGGATCAAATGGCCGCTGGCGTTGGTTTCAACTGGTAGTAGTCAGGTTATAAGATCGAGTGAATCATATACTTAGAGACCCGACTTCATCGCGCTGCATTCTTTCTTATCCGCGGACAGGTGCTCTTCCTGGGTAGAAGGGCGTGAACCGCATGCTGGGTGCAAGCCAATCATCCAACAGTCTGTACAGCCGGCACTCTGTCGGCGAGGAATAATAATGTTTGTGAAACTGTAATTTTCAATCGGACGTTGTTCCTTCCGTTTCATCTCGACGATCTCTGCCACAGTCCCAGATCCTCCTCATCTCCGGCATACCTTGGCACGGCAGTAGATCACCAATCCATGTCCCTGATCGGACAAGATCTCCCGAATATTGATAACGAACTCTCCTTGATTTTACGACCAGTCATCCACATCAGTGACAGCATCTGTCGGCGATTTCTTTCTTGCATTCCAACAGGAACGACTGTATTTACGCTGAACTAAACGCCTGCTCCGGTACCCTGGCGGCAAACCCGCCTGTTAGTCTCTTACCACAAGGAAAAAGATCCGACCCCGAGGAGAAAAATTACGGGCTTTCTTTTTTTTGCTCGGCACTAGACGGCTTATTGCTGCGGAGACCTGACACGAGCGATTCAGGAGTGAGCGTTGTGGACAACAGCCTGGCGAGCTATCCGATCAACCAGCATGTAGGCTTCGTCATACCTCTCGTCGGAGACGTGGATCGTGTAAGCTGTTGATTGTCAGGTAACGCGTATTTGGTGTTTGAAGAGACATACGGACAGTGATACCATGGGTTCTAACCGCCCCGTTTATATAGCGGAATGCGCATTGAATAAAAAGCACAAGTACAACTGTTCCACAAACACAAAGAAAAAAATTTTTTTTTCAAGGTATAGATGTTCAGGTCACCAACTAGCGTACTAGAACTGGACAAGAATATATCGACCGTGCAAAAGGGAACGCAGGTCCCCCGTGCTCTACGAAACGGAATCGTACAGTGACTTTTATCTAAGAACTGCACCAGCTAAAGGTTAAATATCTTTCAGTCCGAGGGGATTCTTTGTTTAGATGAAAGGAGTCGCTGATTGGGGGAAGACAAGGTCTCAGAACTATCTAGACACAACCATCTTAAGCTAGATACTAGTCTGACACCCCAGCCAGCCAGCCATGGCCATCTCGATCATATGTCTACCAAGCATACATCTCAACAAAGTGGCAGTAGACCCAATCGTGATTTTAGAAACCCGAAATGCCGTTTAATTGTTGGCGTAGCACTTAACAGAGCCGTTCTGCACGTAGCTGGTGGAGTCCGTGCCAGGGGCCTGAATATCGCCGGTACCGTCGCCATTGCAGACGGTGGACCTACAAAAGAAAGCAGAAGTCAGCCAGGATAACCCCCATTAGAACAGAACACAAGCGGAGATGACGTACTGCCAGAAGCGGCAACGGTGGCCAGCAGGGATACTGACCGAGCGGACATTGCCGTAGACGGGGGTGCCGTTCAGGTTGTCTGTACGCGAGTGATAAGTTAGCTATACTGATGGCGGTTGGCTTCATTTGTGGGGTTTGATCGGCTGAAGCAGGGCAAAGAACGGGGTGTCACGAACAGCATTGGTGTTGAAGGTAGATGTTCTCATTGATGCAGTCCCCTTTCATGTTGATGCCATTGCAAATCCTGATAGGAAGGGGGTTTGTCTCCGCAGCAGTGCCGCCAATGACGGCCGCGAGGGTCAAGAGGGCAGCAGTGAAACGCATGATGAAGAGTCTGGATAGAGAAAAGTGGTCTTAGAGAGGCAGGATGTCTTGGAGAAGTAGGATGTCTTTGAGAAGCTGGATACCTCAAATTCTCAGGGCAGGGTGCTGCCTTTTATACCTTTTTCTGGCCCCGTTCTGGTCGCCGGCTGGCCCAGATGCGCGAATTCTGGGACCCAACATCATGCCAACATCAGCTGTCTTTGGCCGTCAATGGAGCTTCACAGAGTATCTCCGAGGGTTGGGGGCTAGTGTGTGGAGTCCGCTGAGTCATGCCATGATGATTCCAAAAATACGCTTGGACATTAATTCACGCCATTGATGTCGAAGTCGTAGATTCACGTGGAGGCACAAGGTCCTTCGCTTAGCCGGCTCAGTCGGAAGAAAAGTCTCTCCTGCAAAGTAACAACGTGATACTGACAACATCGCAGCTGAGTGTCGACAAGGATAGCAATCCAAATTGTCGTCCTTCCTTGGAAGTGGGGATACAACAAGAGATATGAGAGGGGGATAGCTTGCCGAAAGAAGGCACTGAAGCACTGTACACATTAGCTTCGAACCTGGCCAATCGACAAGCGGTGCAGCAGTTGTTGGAATCACCCGCGCTGAGTTCTGACCCCATTGGAGACCCCGACTTTGCAAATGATGGCGCTTTGAGGTCCACTTGTGGTTGGGGACCCACTGCTCTTCCGTCACAGCCTCATCAGAGCTGACGGGCCGAGGCGCAGGAAGAAACTTGGCGCGGATCTGATTTAGGGCTCAAGGCATGATACAACATAAGACAAACCATAGAGAAATGATATAAAGACGATCTTCTGAGAATATATTAACCCCGGGGGCAGATTTTGCTGAATATACTGAAGAGGTGCAGGTGGTCCGAGGTCCAGTAGGGTGGGATTGAGCTGCTGTGGCCGGCTCCACTGGCAAGTCCTAAGCAAGGTATCGGAAAGACAGAGCCGTTCTCTGGATGAAGGCTTTGTTCGAGGCTTCTAGCAAGAGGACTGGGGATGCTGGTCTGCATGCTCCGGACGGACCAAGGAGCACTAAGTACGGGTCTAGTTCCTGCTTCATGATTGATCGGCAGCATATCCTTCCTTTCTGGTGCCAGACGGAACACGCCAATGACCCCAGGTGTTATCGGGGACGCCGTGTTCGGTTAAAGGTGATCAGGCAACATACACCCGGAATTTAGGGGGCTACCCTGGACCTAGCAGGCTTAACTCGAGCTAGCCGCCCTCAAGTCTGAGGTATCAGTGATTCAGTATTCAACGCGGCCAGAGTTGGGTGAGCGCCGCCGCGGTGAGCTTCGGGTGAGGCTGCTTAACCTTTACCGTCGCACAAGTCAGGCGAGATCAGGCGAGATGAGGCTGAGATTAGGTTGAGATTCGGACAATAGACCGGAACAGTGGGAGTACTGAGTGAGCATGAGGTTCTGCCCGCAGAATTCTGCCCGCGGGCTCACCTGCCTCACTTGCCTCGGGTGGTTTGCTCCCCTCAGCTAGCATATTCTACTTTGGGAAAGCACCTGCCTTCCCTAGGTAGCCAGCAGGGTGAAAGCAAGGCACACTGGATGGTTTTCCCAAAGTAGTTTAGCGCCTCTGCTAGCGTGATATAACCGAGCAGCAGTCTAGAGACTAACTCTATATAGTCTAGTGTCCGGCCAAACGGGCCGAGTCGAATCCCGTCCATGGACCCTCACTCTGGCAGACTCTGGAAATTGGTCGTCCGCACCGACAATCCAGGGCTGTCGGGTTACTCCTCCGCTACACGGCCTCGTACTCCTTAACTCAATTGACTTGAGTTCTATTCTGAAGGACAGGTTTCAAAACACAGGATGCTATTACCAATACCTCGACACTCTCGGCGACTACTTGCCATCGCGATTCTGTTGACCATCCTCATCTGTTGGCGTTTACTGCGAAGGTTTCGTGAACCAACTGTGGCTGATGCGCGGGCGCAATATCCGCGGATTGCAAAGTACATTGAGGGAGCAAAGGGGCGCGGTGGTGGTGAGTTTGTTCGCAATCGTCTTTTTTACGCGTCGCCATGACTGATTTTGTTCTGCGACAGCTTGGCATCTCCCGCAATCATGGACGCAAGACTTGAATACACCCCTCGACGACGTCATCGCAGCAGCGCAGCTCGCCCTTAACCGATCGAGCACTCTCCCACACTCGAACATCCCCCGGATTATCCACCAGACATGGAAAGATACTCAACTTGAGACATGGAGACCCAAGTACCAGGCGGGCGTGGAGAAATGGCTGGGCGTGGTAGAGGAAGAGGACATTCCATATCTATTTTGGGATGATGCCGGCGTTGCGCAGTTTATGCGAGTCTTTGAGTCGGATTTCGAGGCGGAATTCTATGGCCTACTGAACCCGGTTGAACAGTCAGATGTCTTCCGGGTACTAGTTTGCAAGTGGATTGGCGGTGTTGTAAGTCCTCCTCTACGATCTGCCACTCTATATAGCCTGCTAATAAGACTAGTATGTCGATATGGACACTGAGCCCCTCCAGACCCCTACTAACTGGATTACATCCACTGATCTCATCCCCTGGGCAGACTTCAAGACCAATAGACTTTACCACTCGACGCACGCTGTTAATGCCATCGTCGGCATCGAAGCAGATACAAATCCAGACACCAATACCTACTGGCGCATGGGGTACTTCTTCCCCATCCAACTCACACAATGGGCATTCGCGTTCGCACCGCACCACCCTATCCTCCAACTCTTCATCGACCGGCTCCGCAAGACTACCCAGCACCAGGCAGGCCACGGCCTCGACCGCATCGACCCCGTGAACCTAACCGGCCCAATTGCATTCACAGACAGCGTGCGCACTTATCTCGCGCAGACAGCCGACCTGCGCTGGAACGCGCTAACGGGGCTGCATGACGACGGCAAGACAAAGCTCGTCGAGGACGTGCTAGTCCTGCCAATCACGGGCTTCAGCCCCGGCGCCGCGCGCTTCAGCTTCCGCACTATGGGCTCCAAGCCCGTCACTGATCCCTCGGCTCGGCTGTCTCACCATGCCGAGGGCTCCTGGCGGCATTGGAGTCTGCGGGTTGAGTTGGGCAAATTTTGCCGCACGGCATTTGGGCTCTGCAGGGATTGGTCGAAGGTGCCGGATGAGGACAGTTGGCTTTGAAGTAATAAGCCCCAGCTGGCAACCTTGTAAACCCTCTTCAGAATCTGGGCTTTCTACTCTATAGTTTGAACCAGACCATTGCAGCAGCCCCGCCCCTACACATCCTGTATGCACTACGCGCCTTGCACAGTAATGGAGCGACCGGGCCAACAAGCAGAAAGCTGCGGCCTTGACCCGAACCTCGAAAGGTCTGAGGGTCCACCAATCAAGTCTGGTAAAAAGCATGGCAAAGATCATGATTCAGCCTTGAGTTCAAATTTAGGGTAGGTTTGATCATCTTTGAATAGCAAGACCAATGGGCACAGAGTACAACTAACTCCTACCACTAGACTAGACCAATCAGTATAAACAGGACCGTCACCTGCTAGAACTTGAAACACCCGTTGATGGCTTTTGCTGTTATACACGGACCAGGTCGACAAAGATCTGCAACGGCCACAATTCCTCTCAACACCATGGCTAGGCTAGGGGTATTGAGACCTCGGTGTATATAGCACGAGACGGCGTATGCACTTGCTGCACGTGCGCAACGATTCTGCTGAAAACCATTTATTAGATCCGAGCACGGCGTTCCACGGGCAATATCCTAGGAGCGAAATCCGTATATCTATCTCCAGGACTTGAATAGCGAGGAAAAAAAAAGAAAAAAAAAAAAGATAGAATCAAGGAAAGAGGAGGCCGAGGAGCTGTAGGATTGGTTCAAACTCTTCTCCACCTTTGCAGGCTTCAGATTCATTAGCATCCTTGATGACGGTGCAGTGCTATTCACTTGCTGTATCAAAAGTCTTGTCGAAACCTGTCTGTCCGCATCAACGCGTGAAAGTACCTAGGTATTGTGGAGTTGACGTATAACGGCCGGATCGCCGCGGCCCACGAGGGCAGTTCCACTCCATGTACGAAGTATGCATGAAGGGAACCTGACATACGACACTTAATCGTGGGAAAATGTCATTGAAGAGACACGGAGCACACTCATCTCAGCTGCAACAAGGTCCTCCGCAGACTACAATACTGATGACATGGCATGATCCGTCCCTGCCCCCTGGCGACAAAATTTCGCCAAGTGAGACTCGAGCCCACAAGCCGGTCCATGTGGATCGGGACCTGAATTGAGTTCAACCGCAACCTATTGCAATCGCATCTGTACGCCAGACGCCAATCGCTTTTGCGTATTGCGTATCGCGTATAGACGTGTGGCCGACCGGGTCCGGGGCTGGCTTGGAGATTTGGTCCATTGTCGCGGCTTTGTTCGCGATTCATGGGGCAGTTGATTGCATTCTTAGAATTTATAGGGGTCGATGATTCCTTTATTTAACGCCCATATCCAACCCCAATGGCAGCTTGCATACCGACCTTGAATTCCGGCATCTGATCGCCAGTTCAACGTGCAGGATGTTCCACGCGATCAGCTCTGGGCTTGTCGCCCTGCTTCTATGCGCTGTTCCTGCGTCAGCCCTGTCCAAGTCCTCTGGTCCAGGCCCTGAAGCCTGCGGAAACCTGACGCAGTCACTTGGCTCCAAGACCGTTGTCACCAACTCTCTCAGTCTCCAGTACATCTCCTCGATAAGGTCCTACTTCAACACCGAGCTCAGCAAGAACAAGCCCTCCTGCATCGTCTACCCAACCTCCGCCGAAGATGTCTCCGTCGCAATCAAAGCCATCCGCAAGTCCGACTCGCGCTTCGCCATCAAGGCGGGCGGCCACAACCCCAACGACGGCTACTCATCTGTCGATAAGGGCGTGCTGATCGACCTATCGGAAATGACGGAGAAGTCCTACGAGGAGGGCTCGGAACTCGCGACGTACCAGCCTGGCGGCGATTTCGGCGACGTCTACGACTACTTCCTGCAGTGGAATCGCACGGTCGTGGGCGCACGTCTAGCTGGCGTCGGCACCGGTCTTGCCCTCTCAGGCGGTTTATCCTATCTCTCGAGTCAGTACGGGCTAGCCTGCGATTCCTTCCGCGAACTCGAAGTCGTCCTCCCCTCCGGCGAGATCGTGACGGCCTCCGAGACCGAAAACCCCGACCTCTTCTACGGTCTGCGCGGCGGCGGCGGGAACGCCTACGGCGTCGTGACGCGGTATACCGTCCAGTCCGTCCCAGCGAATACCTTCTACGCGGGGATCGTCGTCTACCTCTTCCAGAAGAACCCCGAAGTCCTCGATGCCATTAGCTCCTTCATCCAGCACAACACAGACCCGAAGGCCGCTATCATCGGCACATACATGAAACTGCCCACGCCGGACTTCGACCTCAACCTTGACGAGGCAATCATCATGTTTCTCGTCTACGACGGGACAAAGGAGCAAGCGGGCAACGTCTTCAAGAACTTCACTGACATCCCGCACCTGCTCGACACGCGCAAGGAAATGGACTACAGCGGCGTCGTGAACATGCCCATTCCCGGGAGTGCAGAGCTAAATAGCGGCCGGAATACATTCCGCGTCACCGTGCACGGCGGGGACGAGCAGGGGATTGAAAATCTCAACTCGCTCTACGAAACATGGCGCGAATGGTCCGAGGAGAATAAAGGCAAATACGTCCTGACCTCCTTTGACATCCAGCCCATCCCGAAATCCTTAACCGACGCGTCGAACAGTAATTTCGGAGGCAATGCCATGCAGATGCCTGACGGGCCGTGGTACTGGGTGAATTACCTCCTCACTGCATCTCCCTTACTGGGTGAGGAGGATTTAAAAGATGTCCAGCATAGTTATCGCGATTTGGTGAATGCTGTTCCGCCGACGGAGGGCTTACCGCTATTCATCAATGATGCTGCGCATGATCAGGACCCGCTGGTTACGTACGGTGGGTATAGCAAGTTGAAGGATCTTAAGAAGAAGTATGACCCTGATGGGTTCTTCGCTAGTCGGACAGGGGGTTGGAGCTTTCCTTGACTCGGCTTTTGGTTGTTGTTTCGTGATATGTGTGTGTATATATGGGTTTTGGTTGTCTTGGTGGTGATCGAATATTGTCATGATCATCTACTCCTCGAGTGTCAGCCCCAACATCGTAAGTAGTAACTATATTACAAGTGCAAAAAAAAAAAAAAAAAAAAAAAAAAAAAAAAAAAAAAAAAAAAAAAAAAAAAAAAAAAAAAAGGGCTCCAGTAACCCCAAACCACCCAGAAACAGCAGCTCTCATGGCGCCATCAGTCGCATTCTCATCCTCCGCACTAGTACTCCCCGCCGTCCCCGACCCCTGCACACCAGCAGCATCCTCCAACGACCGAATATCATCCCTCGCTGGATCCGTACTCAGCGGCGCTAATCCAACCATCTTGCTATCATAATCGACAGCCAGATACGTATTCCGCACAAATTCCGACCCGATAGTGGGGGTACGGGGGTCATCGGGGTCGGTACCAATGAAGATATAGCACACTGCATCAGCATCCTCCTCAGTACCTTCACCAACGTTGAGACTTCCATATTGGAAGATGAAGTTACTCCAGGGTCCACTGATCGTCGCGTCCCCAATAACAAGCGAGATCGTATGGTTCTCAGTTCGTCGGGCACAATCGATGGATGTCTCGGTGATATTCAGCGCGCTATATATCAGGTCCTTCCATTTCTCGGGCAGAGAAGAGAAATGGTAGTTCACCTGGACCTTGAATGGGGTTTCGGGGGAACTCAATGTCGACAGTTCCGACTTTTATACCACTAACTGGGAGGCTCGGGGCGCTGTTCTCAGGTATCGAATGGATCTGCATTACTCCATGGTATTTGGCTGTGTTTACGCCACCGAAGAGGACCTCCGCCTGTTCGTCTATCTTTGAGTTATTCCATAGGCTGAACGAGCGGGAGTCGATCTGTCCGTTCTCGACCAAGCTATCAAGGATACTCGAGGCATTTGGCGAGGCCGCTAGGGTATTTCCTATTGATGCCAGGCCAGCGAGTCTGTGAGGCTCCAAGCCAACGAGGCCGTCACTTGTAAGGATATATATATGGATCACTCACGGTCATCAACGCTGTCGCCCAGAGGGCACCAGTGCACGCGAGAAGTCGCATCCTCGCTGTTGATATCTGTTTGAACGAAGATGCAGACGCAGGAACAGGCGACGTTTTTATTTTTCTTTAAAAACTGCCATAACTCTCTCCCAGAATTGGGGGGGGGTGGGGGGGCAAATCTAGATCTAGTCCGGTCTGGTGCAAGCGAAGTGGAGGGTAGCATCGACTAGTACGTTTCTGTTTATGGGTCAATCGCCATTCTCGTGAACCCCTCGATAAGGCGGTTTAACCCGCCGCTTGGTGGATTGTGCCTGAGTCACAATAATCCTTGAATTTTATCAACATCTAGTTGTCCTAGAGAAGGCAGAGCGAGGGCACTGCGGAACTCATACCAAAGTTGAAAACGACAAGCTCTTTTCCCGGCCAGTAACTGCCCTTCCTAAACAAACCAATCATCACACCCTGTAAATGTGATCCAACTGCATAGCAATTGGACCCGGCGCTTAGAGGTCTGGAACCTTCCAGGAATTTGTCTTGTCGATGCATCTGTAGGCGCTGGGGGCGGGCCGATCCTCAGTGCATCTGGGGTTGTATGTACTCCGTAGGCGCCCGTATACTCGATGCGGAGCAAGGCGCTTCCATTAATAGCTTCAAAGCACTGGGACTGGGTATATAACTGCTTTATTTTCCGGGTCAATCTTGAGCTTCACTCTTCATCGTACTCGAGGTATTCGATAACTACCATGGCATCAATTATGTCACTTCAGCGAACTTTACTCTACCTTCTCTCGCTCTCTTCATTATCGCTCGCTAGCAATCAAGATATTCTCGAAGACTCCGACCGAGATACCTCAAGTCTAAATTCATTATCCTCTCATGACTCTCTCGTCCTGGTCACAAAGACCGTCACTTATGACGAACACCCGTGGCCAACGCAAGGTGAGTCCTCCCTCTCCAAGTTTCAGTAGGAAACCATCAACTAAGTCTCCCTCCCAGTCGTAGAACTACCCAGCGCCCCGACATATTTAAACAACGACAGCCCTACCTTCTCCTGCCCACCGGCCCAAAAGGAATGCAACAACAGCTGCATCCCCACAACCCAAGACTGCTGCTCTGCAGCCGAGCACTGCTTCCCAGGCGACTACTGCTACCATCATCAAGGCTCAGTCCGATGCTGTCCCGAGGGTTTAGCATGTTTCCAAATAAGCGGCGACGTCTGCTTCGAGCAGAGGGTGCTTTGATATGAAGAAGTACACATCATTGCAGAGGTTGAGGTCGACGTGAACAGGAAGAGCAGCGACAACGACGAGACACAAAACAAAGCAACCACACTTACATCGTGGGACCTCCAGTCGTCGATCCAGACAACAAAGACAAGACTTACAGTGACGGCGTCATATCCCGAACAAGGAAGATTGAGTTTCGCAGCGCTTAGCGGGAGGATACTCGAGACGGCGACGAGTTTGTCGTCCGTGCTGGATGCGGTTTCTACGAGGACGATGGAGGGCGCGGCGGTCGCTACCCCTACGCCTACGGAGACAGCGGAGTCGTTCCTGGGCCTGGACGGTTTTCGGGATGGAAATGGGCAGGTTGTTCTGGGTTGAAGGGGGATATTTCATATTTGAATGTATTCTTAGCGCATTATATCCCAGGTCGATAGAGGACATATGCATATAGCTAGGAGCTGGTCTTCTAGTCCACGATGACTATACCACGGCGTTTGGTGATGTGTGGAGCAGAAATATATTTTTTGAGAGTTAGGGACTTTTGCCAGGACTTTGGTGTGTGCAGACTCCGAGACTCTGAGCTCGGAGACTCGGCGACTGGCCATCGGCAACCTGGGTAATAGGTTGAGGGGGAGGGGGATAGCTGTTAGACGCTGAAAGAGGTCCAGGGAAGGGGACTGGTTGACAGGATCAAACCGAGCGCCGCTGAGCTCGTTGATGGGCTCATTAGTAGGGGGCACGTCAAGGCCACTGGTTGCTGCGTTCCAGTCCCAGAAATACCGTATCCCCGGGAACTACCACAATTTAAAGAGAGTTCTATTGAAATTGCCATTAGTATCTGGCCTGGGCCCGAAATAGGGCACTTGCAATGT
The DNA here is from genome assembly GCF_047715775.1 of Aspergillus undulatus. NCBI lineage: Eukaryota > Fungi > Ascomycota > Eurotiomycetes > Eurotiales > Aspergillaceae > Aspergillus > Aspergillus undulatus. The sequence continues at coordinate 57,299 of NW_027396659.1, forward strand.
GAGACCATGTCCATTTCAAGGTAGAGCGACATACAACCCAATGATAGTAATAAACAGAAGCTTGAGACTGTTTCTCCGCTGGATATACAGCCTCTTCTAGAATCTCAGTTAGCTGTGGCTCTGTAGGATTCCACCAGTCCTACTTTTTCGAGGCGTCGAGTCAGGTACTCATGGCGTCGAGAATACTCTCGAAGACCAGTGTACCGAAGGATTCTTTAAGTTTGTGATTATGCACAGTGACTCCCACGGTGTTCGTAGTATTCTTGCCTGTTCTGCGGCGTTGCAGTAATTGACCAATTGAGCTTGAAGTATCTCTTCGTATATGCGAAGTAAGATGAGAACAAACAAAACTTTGGATATCAGTATAATTGACCACATCCAATTGGTGATACCTTCAATAGCGGAGCCAGGAAACTTTCGCGGCTTTTCTTCGACTTTTCCTTGTACATAAGAGACCCTCGAGACTTGGTATCAAGCGACTTCACTTTTCATTCATTAAGGGACACTGTTGTGTTGTGGAAGTGACAATGGTCATCGCAGCCTTTACCGGATTCATAGGTTTCCAATATGCACCAACTGGTTGTCATCGGAATTTTTGCAGTGTGCTGCGGTATTACCATGGCATTGAGCTTCAACATCTTCAACAGGCGCCGCCGATTGAATGTAGGTATTCGACTGCCTCGCTATCTATTACTGAGCATCACTAATATCACTATCCACATAGGAGTTTCTTCCTAGCAGCCCGCTGCATGTGACATTTACAGTCAGTCGTATCTCAGTCTGACCTCAATCAGATGATTGATTCTGACAGCCATCAGCGCGAGGAACTTCTAAGCAGACTAATGGAAATCTTCGAGCGCGCGATCCGGGAAAGCGACGGGGTGTTTCCAACACATCTAGCAGGTAAGGTGAGTCAAACCGCTTGAGCTAATCCAATCGGCAGTTGTAGTAACGAAGTATGAACTTAGCTAGGATATATTGTGTCCGAGAAATACACAGAATTCGTTTTCAAGGGCAGCTGAACTAGCACCACACCAATCAGGCTAATAAATCCTCTACACGACAAGCATTATAAATACCTTCTGGACCCTCTACGAGCTTTCCTCCCGAGTCGAAGAGCAGCATATCATCCGCCAGAAAATGCAGACCATCCTCGCATCCACATCCACTGACCCTATAGCGGTGGACGTGGATAAACTGCTCTGGAAGAAAACAGTATACCTAGACTCGTCCATTCACGAAGTCCTCCACATGAAGGGCGAAGTCCTGGATAGTATACGCGCGACTAGGAAGGAGATTGTCCTGGGGCGGTATCGGATTCCTAAGCGTGGGTTGAGCACAGCTATACCATATTAAAGCCATACCCGCGACCAGAAATCAAACTCCTCGTTCTCCCGCTTCTAGCGGTGGCGGAGATCGAGAGGCCGAAGGGAATGGAATTTGTTTTTGACAGGATGGATGTCCCGATGACGGCTCCGAGGGGCAGGTGAAGTTGGTGCCGTTGAGTAGGTAGTGGAATCATCAGGTATTAACGTGGACATTTCTATTGAATTTTAATCAGGCTCTGTAGGGCGGGTAGAACCAGAGACTCCAGGATGACCCACACTTGCAGCAGTGCAGTTCGAATTGTGCCGCGGCGGTTTCAGGAAGGCGGGGGTCAAGTGAAACGAGCTCGGCATTTAGACAGGGTTGTGGCTCTGATTAGATCTGTGACGAACACCCCAGTCATTGGCTAACAGCCATCAGTATCCGTTGCAGCTGTCGAGCGAGAGTTGCTGAGGGGTAGGCAGGGGGTATGGTTCGACAGCCGCGTCCAGTTCCATGGATGCCCGCCTTTCCTGGAACATTTGGGTGTTGACAATTGTAACTGACCAAATATTAGGCAGCGAGGTCAGTGTTCCCAGCCACGGCTGTATCAGATGTCAAATGCCAGCCTCTCTACTCTGAAGGCCATAAGAGCACGGGATGGCGCGTGCGCTGCAAGAGAAAGACGAATGACTTCACTTGGAAAAGGAGGAGAAAGTGCGGACCAGTCTTGTGCAAGAACCCTGCCAACATCAAAGACATCCTGCAAGACGCAGCCAATGAAGGCAACGTGGCTGGCTGGGAGGGCGTCAATCAGCGAACCGAGGTGCCCGACGCCGGCGGACGGTGGTTCTGCGGGGATCGTTCGCTCTTTTGCTCCTGACTGACTGACGCGCCCACACAGGGGTCTCCTTCGTCAAATGTGGCGATAACAATACCGACCTCTTCCCGAAGTGATTCTCAACCTCAACCTGCTCACCGTCTTCGCAATATACGGCATGTCGGCCGTGGAACGATGATGAATCCGCCCAGCTCCAGCGTCCCCTCGGGATTCTGGGGAAATCTGTCGCCAGACCAGGAAGACCGTCTGCAGCAGCTCTGGACGCTCCTGCTGCATCTGGCCGAGGCCTCGTCGCTGGGCGCCCTGGAGCAATTTGTCCGCGTCAACAGTCTCGAACCAGTGCGCTCGTCACTCACATCGCTCTCGCGCCCGCCGAGTCGTCGCAACTCGCTATTCACCCGGACGGACAGCGCCTTGTCGAAGAAAAAGAGCAACCGAGCCTCTGTCCCGGTATCCGTCTACCATACGCGACTGCTTGAGACCCTTCGCGATGTTGGCCTTAGCGCTGTCCAAGTGCGCAGCGTGCGCCGCTTCCTCGCCCAAATGGCGCCCGAGGACGTCCGGTTCGGAATCTTGACCGCGGCGAAACATGAACACCCGGACGTTTATCTCCTGCGATTCCTGCGCGTGTCGGAGTGGGATGTGAATCAGGCGCTGGTACATTTGCTGAATGCGATCGTGTGGAGGTTGAAGGAGATGCAGGTCGACAATGTCCTGCTGCCGCGGGGAGAACTATACGCGGCAGAGAATGAACAAGACCTAACGAATCCGGACAAAGCCGGGGAAGCGCGGGGGTTCATAAATCAGATTAGGGTCGGCAAGGGGTTTGTGCATGGAGTCGACAGGATGAATCGACCGATCGCGATCGTGCGCATACGGCACCACCATCCGGGGGAGCAGACCGAGCAGGCCCTCAACCAGTTCATCACTCACATTGTCGAGTCTGCTCGTCTGCTTGTGTCGCCGCCGGTGGAAACTGCAGTATGTCCTCGATAACTCATTTCGGTCGCCGACTAACAGTTCTCAGACAGTGCTCTTTGACATGACGGGGTTCTCGCTCGCGAACATGGTACGGTAGGCCTTCAGGAACAAGGTAAAAGCTGGCTAATCCTGCCCAGGAATACGCCCCGGTCAAGTTCATCATCCGCTGCTTCGAAGTATACTACCCAGAGTGTCTCGGAGTCTTACTGATACACAACGCCCCTCGCGTATTCGGAGGTTTGTTCCTGAAGCGTAGTATCCTTGACTGACCAGGCCTCGCTGACAAACTCAGGTGTCTGGAAAATCATCAGGCCGTGGATGGACCCAAGAATCGTAGAGAAAACGCATTTCACTCGCTCAGTCGCAGATCTGGAAAAATTCATCCATCGCGACCAGATCATCGCCGAGCTCGGGGGCAACGAAGACTGGGAGTACGAGTACACCGAGCCTGACCCGAACGAGAACCAAGCGATGAACGATAACGCCACTCGAGACTCCTTACTCGCCGAGCGCCAGTCCATCGGCGAAGAGTTCCTGTCCGCTACATCGCGCTGGGTCTCAGCAGCGCGAGGTGGGAATGCGTCCGAAATGGAAGAAGCGACTGAGCAGCGCGAGGAGATAGTAGACCAAATCCGCGCGAACTACTGGGATCTGGATCCGTACGTGCGAGCTCGAAACAACCTCGATCGCACGGGGGTTATCCAGGAGGGTGGCTGGATCGAGATGTACCCTGAGCCCAGGATTCCGTTGCCAGCGCAGATTCAGACTGCGAAGGTCCTGCAGGTCGAGCAGGTCCGAAGAGCCCAGGTGAAGCTGGTCAATGTCTAATGAGATATGATATGATCTTCGTCGATGTATTTACTACTATTAGCCTTTGTATTCTACTCTTAATGGAAACTTTCTACAATCTGACTTGTGCTGATTGGAAGGAAGCAAGACGTATTTATTCTGCGAGCTTCATAAATGATGTAGAGACAGATAGTCAATGGCAGATGACGGTCCCAAGCAAGTCCACCTCTTGCAGGAGCCGGTAAAAACCCGATATCTGGGAGAAAACCTTGAAAAGGACAAAGCTCGCAGACAAGAAGGGAAAAGGCATCCTCGCCCCGTCTGGGGACAACCTCAAGTACAGTACAGTAAAGGGATAGAAGACAATTTGGATCCCTGACAATAACAAAAGGCAAAAAGAGAAGCAGAGAGACAGAACACGCAGACACCACCAGAACCCAACCCAGAAGAGGATCAAACCCCAATCTAAACAGGCACCGCTAACCCCCCACCAACAGAGATAACCGCGGCCTCAACAGGCCCAACAACCCCGGCACCCCCCATATGCTTTCCATCACGCAAATCCTGCCCCCTAAGCTCCGGATGACACTCACAAGTCTTCCACTTCCCGCCCGCAATCCCGGGACACTGAACCGCCTCAAACTCCACAACCACATTGTCCCCAAAAACCCCCTGCCCACCCATGATATCAAAGTGGTGCTCGTATCCATGGGGGTTAAGATTGCCAGGGTTGGGACACCACATCTCGTTGCCCACGAAGGGGCACAGGTTAGTAACCATCACCGTGATGCTCTTACCGGTTTCGCCGCCGGCCCCGCACGTCTCGCAGGTTGAGACGCCTGTTGAGGTTAACTTGTAGCAGGTGCCGCAGCCGCCGCCGCACCAGTGCTCCATGCCGCCGCTGTCAAAGACGGATTGCGATGCGGCTGCTGTATAGACGTTGTGCGTTATGCCGTATTGCCAGGTGTAGGTGCCGCTTTCGGTACCGCACCCGCAGGCGCCTTGTAGGCCGTCGGAGTAGTGCTGCGGTTTGTTAGCTGGGGAGGGAAAGGTGTTTGGAGAGGGTTATAGACTTACAGTCGTAGTTGCTAGGCCTGCGCTAACCCTAATGCCTTGGGTGAGTGCTGCACTCGCGGCGAGGAGAGGAGTGTAACGCATGTTGAGGTTGGTTGGTACAAGGAGGTAGATGGAGGTACAGTAGATGGGTGAGATGAGAGTAGAGTGAATAAAGTGAGTATATTAAAGATTAAATAACAGTGGTAAGAGTAGTAAGATAACCCGAAGAAGCTGAGATGACTTTGTCGAAGTTGCACTCGTTCGTCAAGGTACCTTTCGGAGGCAGACCGAAGAGATCGGAGAGACGACAGAGGGAAGAAGAGAACGAACAGCAGCAAGAACGGAGGGGTCCCTTGTAGTCGGAATTCCGACTTCAGCCCTACATAGGGCTGGCATCCTGGAGGCCGCGTGGACAATTGTAATAGACTTCAGGCTCCATTGTCCAGGGGAGGTAAACAGCGCGGACGACGATGAGGACTCGTTCGGAATCGACTACCAATCCTCATACCAAAGCCTAAGGCAGTCGAAGCCAGAGCCAGAGCCAGTCAGATTCAAGATGTAGAGCGTTGCGGACGAAGCTATCGCGTGTTCGCATATTCCGCCTGCTCCCATTGAACCGGGATGAAAGCGATGCCATCTTCCAGAGTACTCCACGACACGCACTGCCTGCCCCGTGAAATCTTGACAGCGATAAGGTTCGCGGAGATCCTCCGCAGCCAACCACAACTTCAGCAGTGAGGATGCCACGCGGCCCCTCGTGGAAAAGCGTTCCTGACGACACGGGCTGCAGGCGCCCCCCGGGGGGTGGATGAAATCCTTGCTCTCGGATGTTCTCCGAGATCGGTCTCGCGACAAGACGCCGTGAGCCAGACCCACCATCACATTTCCACGCTCTGCCGAGGATGGTTCACCAAGATACTGAGCACGATGAGAGCCCAGACTCTCTGCAGCCTTCTGTAGCTCACAGGAAACCGGAGGCTGGAGATGAGGCGCAGCACTCGTCGCGAAACTTCTGCGACTGTGACCCTTGGACCGGAAGATGCCTACCCACGACAGATGAAACCTCAAGTTCGAGCTTCATGTCTGCCACATTGCGACGGCGACTGTGCCAGGTCGTATTCAACTGCGAGAGAGTTGCGGCGTAATCGTTGCAGCGTAATATGTCTCAGAGTTTGAGATAGAGTTGAGGATCTAGGACAAACGTGGTATAACACGTGAACCGGCGCTGGAATCCGCCCGTTCTTCAGTCAAAGTCTAATACGTGGAGATGGCTCTCTGGTTTCGACGCGATGGTCAAGACCATTGAGATCGGAAATGTGGCCTGGCCGCAAGCTCAAGGTTGTTATCTCTAGGGGCCCGTCGCAGGACTTCGACGCAGTTAACGAAGAACCAGATGGAGGTAGATTGCGACGGCAACTCGCATGACATGGTTCCAGATGCAGCGGAGAACGCTTGGGCCCAGACCCTAAGGAGGACGTTATAACCTTATTATAGCTTGAAGAGGACCAGCTGCACAGAGTATGTTCGAGGCCAAGTATTCTCTACTCTGAGTAAGCTCTCCAGATAGTGCAAATAATAATGACGAGACTTGCCAACGAGTAAGGGTGAAGGTTAAGTCATTTCTCTCTCTGTCTCTTCTCCGAAGGTCTAGGCCTTGCGCTTGTGATCGCCATATGATCGCCGGTTCGCTTGTGCCTTGTGATAGCAGACAAACTTTATGCAGCACAGTTGGGGTACATTTGAAGCAGATGAAAGTGCCCTGTGCAGAACCTAGTAGTGCATATATATGGAAAACGATTGGCTCGGCTGTTACTGCCCGAGATTCTTCAGACCAGAGCATTGTCCTCTTCTGTCCGCATCCAACGCTCGCGACTCAGGAGTACAACAATTTTCTCCTTTAAACGGCAAATGAACACCTTGATCAGTGATGTTCGTTGCAAATCTCAGCTATCGGATGCTTTCCAGCTGGCAGCGTGCCGATCGATATGTGATAAACCCACTGCACTCTGCAGAGATTACTTTGAATAATTCGCACGAGGATGAACAACGTTCTCCGACCAGTCTCAAGACGGCAAGACTCTAGACAGCTAGTGGGAGGCCGGCTGCAAGCTGATGCAATCCCAGTGGTCGACACCAGCCGCTGTGGAGCGCGGGCAATGATTTGGTGGAGAGGAACGGACCGTCTGGCAGCTGTCAAACCCTGTCATTGCAGGACACTTTTGACAGAAGAGCAAGCATGCAGGCTGGACTGGTGTTTCATTACTCGCCGGACAGGTGGACACTGAACAGTGCAGTGGACAGCGGGCACCCTCCTGCCGTGGCCCAGTCACAGTGGCCACAAATCTCATTTCCACGAGCAATGCAGACTGTCCGTGCTCCAGGAAGAGTTCGTGGGCAAAGCTCATGATAAGAACTCCCCGTCCCGGCGACCTGGTTCTCGGATCCAGCTGCAGCTCGACTCTGTACATCGTCACCATGGAGTTGCTGCGTTTGCTCCTGGACCACCCCTATGCCGCGGCCGGGGCGGCGGTTTCAGCCTACCTCGTGTCGATTGTGATCTATCGACTCTACCTCTCGCCCATTGCCCATTTCCCCGGCCCCAAGCTCGCCGCCTTGACGGTGATGTATGAGTTCTACTGGGAGGCTGTGCGCAATGGGCAGTTCACATTTCACATCGGCGAGTTGCACAAGAGATACGGTGCGGCCTCCTCACATCCACCTCCTCTGCATTCTGAAAGCCTACTAACCCATGCCGCATAGGCCCCATCGTGCGCATCTCGCCGACCGAACTGCACGTCAACGACCCAGACTACTATGAAGTCATCTACTCGCACAACAGCGTCCGCAACAAATACCCCTACTACCAGCGCACCTTCAACGCGCCGTACGCCCTTATAACAGCAGAAGACCACCACCGGCACCGCCTCATCCGCTCTCAACTAAACCCCTTCTTCTCAACAACGCGCATCCGACAGCTCGAGCCTGCCCTGAAGAAACTTGTCGATAAACTATGCCGCCGCCTCGAGGAACTCAAGAACACCGGCGTCCCCGTGAACATCGAATACCCGCTCACCTGTTACACAACGGACGTGATAACCGACTACACCATGGGCGCTGGGTACCACTACCTCGACGAGCCGGACTTCATCCCGCAATGGCACGACATGCTCTGCGGGACGGCCAAGACGCTTGTCTTTGTGCGGCCGGTGGCATTTCTCCTCCCGTTGCTCGTGTCGATGCCTGAGTCGCTCACGGCGTGGTTGAACCCAGGCATGGAACTGTTCTTTGGATTCCAGCATCGTTGCCGCGCGAGAATCGCAGAAATCGCAAAACGACATCGACTATATGGCCCGCAGGAGACAAAAGACGGGCGCCAGACCCTCTTCGATAATGTGCTTAGCAGTAATCTCCCCGAGCAGGAGAAGAGCGAGGCGCGGCTCGCGCAGGATATGCAGGTTTTTGTGTCTGCGGGCGCAGAGACAACGGCCAAGGCCATGAGCTATATCTTATTTTACCTGCATAACCAGCCCGAGCTGCTGAAGAAGTTGAAGGATGAATTGGCGCCGTTGGGCAATGATCCGCGCTTGGTGCAGTTGGAGCAGCTTCCTTACTTTGTGAGTTCTTTGCTTCAGCGGAGCGATTGAGAATGCAGCTGATAAGTCTGATTCAACCAACTAGACTGGCGTGATGCTCGAAGGAATCAGGTAAACCATCCATTCATTACCATACAAAGCAAAGCAAACAATTCCTGACCGCGCCCAGACTGTCGTACGGCGTAACAGCCCGACTCCCCCGCATCTCGCCGCACCAACCACTCACGTACAAGGACTGGACAATCCCACCGGGGGTAAGTCGCACAGGCCTGGGCTTCCAAAGTGCACACGAAACTTTCACTAACAAATCGGCCTCCAGACACCCGTCAGCATGAGCTGCCTTCTTATGCACCACGACGAATCCATCTTCCCGGACTCCTACAAGTTCGACCCAGAGCGCTGGGTTGACCCCGCCGAGAGGAAACGGCTGGAGAAGTACATGGTTGCGTTCTCGAAGGGGTCCAGGATGTGTATTGGGATGCAGTACGTTGCCTCCTTTATCCTCTTTCCCACTATCGGGTTGTAAACTGTGATGCATTGCTAACGTAGTGTTTCTTTTGTCTTCAGTCTCGCCCGCTCGGAGATTTTACTCGTGATATCCAGCCTCCTCCGCCGAATGAACTTCGAGCTCTTCGAGACGACAATCGAGGACGTCACCGTCGTCCACGACATCTTCATCCCCTTCGTCAAGATGGACAGTAAGGGTGTCCGGCTCTTGGTCAAGGATTAATTGATTGATTTTGCTCGCTTATTGCCCGGTAGCTTTCTGTTCGTGTTTGTCTTCTGGTTCGGCGGGCTGGATTCGAATTCTAATTCAAAGCACATGCTCGATAAAGAAAAAGCAATAATAACAAACCATTCCATGACCTGAAGTTTTCACTTTCAGTTCGCTTTTCACCCTTGCTTCAGCTTACCTGCTTGCCGGCCCATATGATCCGTGCAAATTCCCGAGTACGTGGTCCTGGGTCAGCTCAGCAAGCGTATGTGACACGTCTCACCCTCTCGGGTGGCACGAGTCGGGGAGTAATTGAAGACAGGTGCAACGGTTCTCCACAAGGAGCGGTGAGGGTAAAGATCGATCAGGCCCTTAGAGACCTTTCTGAGGATTGTTTGTGTTTGGGATCCCCATGCTCGGCGCTGCGTGGGGATTCGCTTTCCAGATTTGGCGTTGCGGCGCATTGTGTAGGATGTTCACGGATATGTTTGTATGAGATGACGATGAATTTAAAAACCGCAGGTAATGACATTCAATCATTTGTCGGTGGAAGGCGTAAGTGGTGGCAAACTATTGTTTATGCGACGTAGGCGGAAATGTATATAAAGGAGGCAAGTGGAGATGAAGCCTTCAGGATCGACGGCCAGGTCGAGGAGCCTCACTTAATGTCTTTTAACCTTTGGGATGTGGAGGCGATGTCCGGAATCTAGAAGACTGTAACTACAAGCCCTAATCCTATGATCACCAGATATCGACCCCATCAACACCTCGGCGCGGAAGCGTTCCATAGCTACTAGATAGCTATAACTGGGACCAGCCCAGATTATGTGCAGATCGAGAAGCGCCACCATCCCCGGTCTTTAACCGCAGCAACAAACCACGATCGTTGGAACCATCTTGTATCTTTGTCAACAACGGCAACCAGTGTGTCCGGGTCGGGAGGAAGTCTGAATGGATTCGAGGTGAGGGCCGATAACGCCACTAGACGAGCCCCGAGACTACCGTCAAACCTCAGCGGTGCCAACCACCACTCATGGTGACCAGGCACTACAAAGTTGCGTGCGTATTCCATGTACCCAGAGCTAGAACCCACTATACTTTCAATCCAGAATACGCGACAGTTGACCTACATGAACCGTAATCTCCCTCGTCTCGAGATCGTCGTGTGTCAATACGAGCTGGGATGGCCGCGGGCAGTACTAAGTTTGAGAATACGGATTCTGGGCATCGTTCATTTCTAGAGCGTACACGGGCTCGGAATTCTCACTCTCGAGAGGTAAAACACGGCGAACTTGTCCTCGGACTCGAAAAGGCCCTCAAAAGGAACTGGGAATGCCCGACATACATGCGGCGGGACGATAGATCGCATCCTCTGAGTCAGCTCTTTCAATTGTAAGATGACATCCCTTCGTCCCTCTCCGTTAACGAGCTCCAGACCAAAGGTTATCAAGCGACTGTTCTGAAACGAGGTCGGTCGCTGTCACCTCAAACACGACGTCGTAGCAGCTAAGGCCGTTAATGCCGCAGCAAGTTGGATAGCATCTTTCTCGACTCAAAGGTATTCACGCCGCCAAGCAACGACCCTGGCAGCAACTTGCAAGAGTCGTCTAGAAGGAGAATCTCATGCAATAAAAGACTCCAACGTGGTTTATTGCTGGATGACCCTATTGCGCCGCAAAAGCCAGCACCTTGGCCTTGAAGCGGACTATTACGTCGGTGGACATGTGGTCTACAGAGTACTACATTGCGACGAGGACTAATTGTCTAGTTCGCGGCCCTCGATGACGTTGAGGGAGGTTAGGTTGCACTCTCTTTATTTGGAGTTGCATCCTTTGATGGCATGATTGCTTATCGTTAATTGTTATTGATTGGACCATCACCAGGCACTAGGGAGGTCAGTGGAGATCGCGAGGGGTAGTGCCGAGCCCAGACTCCGAATCAGGAGCCTGGACTTGGAACTTGGAGGTTTGAGACACGGAAACGGGCAGCGGGATCGACAGAGGCCAAGAGACGGAGGCCGTGAGACGGGATTCGGAACTGAGAGAGCCGATGATTGCTGTGCTTACTGCTTACCTAGCTTCCTGTGGACGCCTTTAGGCTCCTCGGCTCTTCGATGATCGAGCTTTGACTGCGGGTGCGGGCGATAACGTGTGGGTATACAAGTGAGCGCGGACCAGATGATCAGATAGTGATACATATCTGATGGGCCGCTGTCATCCATGATCTTGTCAGCCGTCAAGGAGGGAGAGCTTGCCTACTGCTTAGATAGGGACTTTCTCCAAGGCAAGGCACAGAAACAAGAAGGGGTTTCACCCCCACACCACCCTGGTGGCTGTAGACAGACCATCTTCGCTAGCCGTTAGGGCTTCTGCTTAGTGCCTCCACGTGATGTGACGAGATGGGGTCTTCTTTGATCTCCAGGATCCCGTCACATCCTGGACGCGTCAGGGGCTGCTTCTCAGAGTTTCGAGTCTTTCTTCAGTACAAAGAGATTGCGGACTCCTTCCTTCACATCCTCTCGGCTTTCAGCTCCTCTGATCTGTTTTCTTTTCCCTCATTGCTCCCTTCCCCTCCGGCCGTTCCCGTTCCCGTTCCCGCTCCCGCTCCCGCTCCCGCTCCCGGCCGGCCTCATCCAAGAGCCCACAATCGCCATGAACGGACGAGGTCCGTACGGCTTTGCCTGCAGAGTCTGCTACAAGGCAAAGTCAAAATGTGTCAAGCTGCCGGATGGCTCTGGATGCGATAGGTTTATTGCTCTCTCGCCGTCATTGCTTGTCCGCCTCACTGACTTTGCAGGTGCTTTCGACTTGGCAGGGAATGCCTGCCCTCCGACTCCCTCAGGAGGCGTAATATCGCCCAATACTATCATGAGAATCAGTTGGAGGTGTTGGGAACGAGAATCAACGACCTCTCTGCTATCCTACATATGATGCAACAGCACCCGATGCAGATGCAGATGCAGATGCAGATGCCGCTGCCGATGATGATGCCTCCGCCAACTGCCATGCTTCCGTCATCGACTCCAAACCCGACACCATCACCATCTCAACCATCTGAGCCCCTCTTCCCACCGCCGCAAGATTCGCCTGCTACCATCAACGATGACAAGCTCAAGCTACCGGAGCGGGATGGCGACGAGGCATTGGCAGACTTTCGTCAGCGCTTTGTACAATTCTGCCCATTCGTCTATTTGCCACCCGACATGTCGGCCGACCAGTTGAAGCAGAAGAAACCCTTTCTCTTTGAGGCTATTCTTGCGGTGACTGCTCGCGGCATGAAGGAAAAGCAGGCCCGTGCAAAGCACATCAAGCTTTTAGCGGCGAATGAGATTTTGATTTTGAACCGCTCCAACCTTGACCTGTTGATTGGCTTGCTGACCTACGTAGCCTGGGGTAATGATCATCGTGTCAACACTATGAATACCATGCCTCGCCTAATGCATCTGGCCTTGTCCGTCATGGATGCCCTCCACCTGCATAAGGCAGTGCCCCTGGGCTCGCATATGATGAGTGAGTTGGGTGGGGGAGATCTGTGGCCGAAGATAGCACGCCTCGGCAACCAGGGTTATTTAGAGGACAAGCGTGCATTGTTGGGTTGTTTCCTCTTGAATTCATTGCAAGTGTGCCCTGTACAGACTGCGGAAGTCTACCCCAGCTAACGGACGCACTATTCTCACATAGTTGTTCGATTTATTTTTCCGAGTTGAGTCCGATGAGCTGGACGCCAGAAATGGCGGATGCTCTGCGTACGCTGGAGGAGAATCCTCAATGGTACGGCGATGTGACGTTGGTCGCCCATGTCCGCATGCAAAATCTTGTGCAAAAAGTTAGGCAGGCCCGCGACGAGCAAGAAACGGGATTATCCATTCCTTTTTTTACAAAAACATTTAGCTCGCAGCTGAAGACTCTTCAACAATCCTTCCCGCCAGACATTCAAAAGGAAGGCAAGTAACCTTCCAATGCTCTTCCATGGGTCTTCTCATTGACATATCTTGGATTGCAGAGCACATCATCGCACACAAACACTACGTTGAACTGATCATACACGAAACGGCTCATACGGCAGATACTCGTCCTCTATCCCGCGATAGCACGCCTGGCGATGGGAAACCAATAGGCGTGGAAGCGGTAGAGTGTATGTGGCATGCGCTTCTGGCAATTCGCTCTTGGTTAACTTCATATGACAAAATCACGCCGGGGGATCATGTGGGATTTACGGTCATGACTTGGGGTCAGATGTCCTTGGCCTTGGTAACGCTTCATCGACTGTCGACCCATCCAGCCCCTGACTGGGACAAGGAGGCTGCTCGCAAAACGGTCAATGTCGTTGACGCTATCAACTTGATTCGGGACCGCATCAAACAAATAATTCCCTCGTCTGACGAGGGGCTCCCTGATGATTTCTGGCAACAGGTTGGGTGGCAAACTGACGTGATACGGGACTGGATCGTGAAAAATTTGGGAATGGAAGGGTCCAAAAAGAAAACGCCTCTCGACGCTATTGCTGCATGCGAGTCTGATGAAGCGAGTGATGCTCCCAATGATGCTGCCGAGGAGGATGACACTTCTGGTGTCGTTGATGCCCCTGAGCCTAGCTCAGCTCAAGCCCCTACTCCTGTTCAAGCTCCTGCTCCTGTTCAAGCCCCTGCTCCTGTTCAAGCTCCTGCTCCTGTTCAAGCCCCTGCTCCTGTTCAAGCTCCTGCTTCTGTTCATACTTCGGTCCCTGTTTATGCTCAGCGTAATGCGCCATCGGAGTGGATGCCGATGGGCTCATCCTGGGATACCATTGAAGCCGGGCGTCAGCCTCTTCCACCTCTTCAACCGTTTCAGTACCCTCTTCAATATAGCTATGGGTGTTGGCCGAGCATGGCGTTGCCGATGAACGACCCGCAAGGAGGCATGCAGTATTAATTCTGTGCATAACTTTGGAAATCTCTTTGAGTCATGTCACCGAGGGCGGGTTGGTCTGAAGGAAAGCTGGTGCAGGAGGCCGGGGCAGGGTGGCACCCTTCGTGACGGGGTAATATGGCGTTGGTTGGTTGTATCCTACACAGTATTTTCTCTCCTGTAAATATTGGCACTGTTGACCAGTACATGCTCTTTGGGCTCCTTCATTTGTTTTGGAATATTGGTGATCTGATAACTATGTTTCTTTGCGGCTGACTGCTCTCAGAGTATCAAGACGGAGTAACTCTACCGGACTTTCTCGTCCCCCTACCTTGAAAGCTTGACTTCGAGGAACTCACCGACCCTCTCGCGCGCGCGCCGCCGGGGACTGCCACCGACCGGCCCGTACCCCTTTTCCAGCTCGTCACCATTATCTTTCCGGTTCCACGCGCGTACTTCCTCCTTATGCTTGACTCCTCCATTGTAGCCACGGCTATCCCCCAAATCACGTCCCGCTTTAACTCCCTTCTCGACGTTGGCTGGTATGGTAGCGCGTACCAACTGGGATATGCTGCCTTCCAGCCAATGAGTGGGAAGCTGTATACCTACTTCGATATCAAGGCAAGCCCAGCTAGATTATCTACTATTGCAATGTCCTGTTTACCATGCTAACTGAGTAAAGACAACATCCCTCTCCTTCTTTGCCGTCTTCGAGATTGGATCTGCGATATGCGGTGCCGCTACCTCTTCCAAGATGCTCATTACTGGGCGCGCAGTGGCTGGGCTGGCTGGCTGCATTTGGTATGATGACCGGTACTCTCACAATTCTCTCCGCCTGCGTCCCGCCGCGTAGATAACCACTGGTCATGGGGGTAAACATCTCATTCGGACAGCTGGGGATTGCCTGCGGACCTCTTCTCGGAGGAGCATTCACTGAGAGAGTGTCGTGGCGTTGGTGTATGCTTTCCGCCCTTGTACCGTCATAGCAGTCCTTATTTTTTGCAGGTTTCTATATCAACCTTCCCGTTGGCGCAGTCGTCTTCGTTCTTCTCCTCTTCTACCGGCTTCCGGGACAGCCAGAAAGGCCACGCCCTCGCGAAGTCCTTCGTACTGCGGTTAAATCACTAGACCTTGTCGGGCTCGCTCTCATCGCACCCGCTGTGATGATGCTCATGCTGGCAGTGGGGAGGCAATCAGTATGTTAGGGAAAGTTCTCGGGTTATCGGCCTCTTCACTGGATCGGGCGATACGTTTCTGGTCTTCTTAATATGGGAGTATAGCCGCGGGGACAGCGCAATGATCCCATTTTCTCTACTTAGACAGCGTATTGTCTGGTCCGCTAGTACTACCATGTTCTTCTTCTGCGGCGTTCTGTACCTTGCCAGTTACTACCTCCCGATCTATTTCCAAGTGGTGAAGAACGACACAGCTCTGATGAGCGGTGTTCATCTTTTGCCCTGGATTTTTGCGCAAGTCCTCTTGGCTTTGACAGCGGGCGCTATGAGTATAAATACCCCCTATCAAACTGAAGTGTTCCGAGCTAACGAGAGATAGTCCATCGGTTCGGCTATTACCTCCCGTCAATAGTGATTGGGACAGTCCTTACAACAGTTGCACACGGTCTGTACTCTACCTTCGATAGCGCGACCCCAAGCGGCCGCTGGATAGCATACGAGATCCTATATGGTGCCGGTTCCGGTATGACAACGAGCATAGTAAGTCCTCACTCCCTCTCCGTCCACTCTCTAAACAAGCGCTATAAGGTGCAAGCCCTTTATTGCAATTCCAAGTCTTATTGCAAAACCCCAAATACCAACTGTCATGGCCATCGTTATCTTCATGCAGTTCCTCGGCGGAGCTATTATACTCTCTGCGGAACAGAAGGCTTTCAGCAATAGCCTCCGTGATTTACTGACTGAACATCTCCCAGGCGCTAATGTCGACGCGATCATTGCAGCGGGGGCGCGGTCAATTAGAGATATTGTTTCTGGTGAACAGATGTCAATTGATTGGAGGATTATACAACGGCGATTCAGCGCGTGTTCTACTTGGGCGTTGGGGTTAGTGGCGCGGCGTTTGTGTTTTGCTGGGGGCTGGTATGGAAGGATATTCGTGAGAAAAGGGAAGGAGAAACGGAAAAATGGAAGAAACGGGACGTTCGACTGAAGAGGCTGGGCTTGAGAAGAAGCCTGAAGCAGAGTAGCAGGAGGCAAACATAGAAGACATGAGTACGCATCCCAGGTAAGGTAGCTCCTCTGTGTTTTGGTTGAAGAGGAGCGATGGGATTGCATATATCTTTGATGTACCAGTAAATAATATACATAACTAGCATTAATTGTTCTACTTCATCTCAAGCATTCGGTACCTCGTATGCCGAATTCACCCAACAGTGCTATCCCGTTTAAAGTGTCGAAGAGACCGGCGCAGAAGATGGTTGACTTGCATTCGCACAGTAAGGCCTAGTACTTCAGGCCAGGCCTTCTTCCCCAGATTGAATTGTTATTGTTCTAGCAGAGGATGTCATATTACGCTGGGTTCACTACTGGCGGATGTGATGCATGATCGATCTATCTCCCATATCTTTCACTCAGGCATCCATATTCCGGCATCTGGATGGACAAAAGTATATGTATACTTGGACACGCCTTCTGGATTTCGTAATAGTTCCTGTTAAAGGAAAGCAGCCCCAGGCCCTGTAATTTCGTTAATCCAGAATCCAAACGCGCACAGACTACAGTGCGTGCAGCACGACATGAACCGGGTGTGAGAGCTGGGTTCCGGGACCCGGAGACCTGGGGGGAAAGAGAAGTTGTGCTTGAAGTTATACACAAAATTACTGTACAGCAAGCTCATATTCGCAACAGTTCCTGCCAGCGTGCCGTTGTGCAGGCGGCAAGTGACAGAACAGCGAACTAGATTCCGGCGCGGAGGCATGGGCACAGGGCATGGGCAGTAGTGCAGCAGACTAGTGCGTGCATCGGTTTGCCTGTGGGACAAGCCGCGTGCCTTGGCTGGTTAGATCCGACCTTGTAATGATGCATGATTAGTGAGTGGAGTTTCTACATTCCGGAGCGGCTTTCGGGGGTGGATTCCGTTCGTAAAATCCTTAGTCTCCCTCAGCAGCTTGGCTTGAATTTTGTTATTGGCCAAAAATCACTGTCAGCTGGCGCAGTTGTTGATCTTCTAACATGGCGGGCTACGCACTTGCAAAGTAGGGTTCAATTCTCGACGATCGCTCTTGGTAATTGGCACCCCGGCCGAGGATACATACCGAAGCGCCTGCCGATATTGTAGGAGTATTATACATTCCATGCAATCACTTAGTCCAACGAGGTAGCGAGCTGTACTACTGTCTTTGTCATGACCGCAGGGTAAAGCACAACGGATTTATCACAAGGTAGTAAAAAGGAGCCAATACTTGAGTTGGAAAATTTTTGTACTTGGAAAGAAAAACCTTCTACAGTCTATACCAAGATGCCTTCTTTCATCTCTATTCAATCACACCCGTTTCCTGCGCAATGTCGAGTATGGCGTCGACAACGGTCACGACGTCTCGACTCCGGATCGGCACACGATGCCCCCCATCCCACTCAACAAGTCTCGCACTTCCGCACTCGCAGCCGTAGCTCAGTAATTCCGGTGCATCGGTAAGCCAGGGTCATTTGTCCCATGAACATGAATCGTAGACATATGCAGATGTAGAGCCGGTTCGTAGCCCCCGAGGTCAGATGCTGCAAAGGACAACTCATCCTGCAGCGACAGGGACACAAGCGGCGCCCTCCCGGCCAGCAGGATCGCGAATCTGTAATCTATTGTCTTCTGCAGAGTGTGGCAATTGTTCTGCTGCTTAAGCAGTAAGCTAGCTGCCATCTTCGCGCCTTGACTGAGCCCTAGCAGGCCGATCCATGTCCCCGTCCCTCCGACGCCGTTATCATGCTCCATAGCCGCTTCTATACTCTTTTCGAAGCTCGAGAGAACGATCCTAGAAGCTATCGGTGAACCTGATATCGGAACTGCCCCGCTGCCAGAGCCTCCTGTGGCATAGCCCGGCGGAAACCAGGCTCGGAATGGACCCCATTTCTCGTAGACACTAACGTCTGGCCCGGGAGTTGTGTAGAAGGGTGCCTCTGCAAGGACAAGGCGGAAGAAGGGACCTAGTTGGACACGAAGGGCGCGGCACTGACTGCGGGATATGCGAGCGTTTGTTCCACCGCCATGGAGGCAAACTAGACGGGGCAGACGGAGTGTTGTGTCCTCTACAGACCTGACCAATGTACCCGGCGTAGGCCAGCGTTGTGGCCTTTCGAGCATATTGGGGTTCGGGATTGTTAGATGCGCAAACAAAAGGATGAGTGTGGATGTGGGATGGGAGGTACGCAGTACATCCCTGGTCCTGATATACCGGTCCAGGGAACACTGTTACTATGCACGCTGTCTCATACAATGGTATTGTTCCGACGTTATCTGGCTGGAGGAACCGCCGGGCTTTCGTTAGGCCGCGAGAGATGGGAAGAGTTGACCCTGCACGGCGAACATAGTTCTTGCATTTTACCGAAGTCCAAAGCTGTTCATCAAAAGAGAGGAGCCAAGTTTTCTCTGCTTCAGCTCCGGAGTCCGGAGTTAATTTGTGACACGCGGCATGCCGAAGAATTGAGATACCAGCAGCTGGTCCGGATACGTACCTGAAGAAACTCCGAGAACAGGCCGCCTGTAATCTGTAAAGCTTAGATAGCAGATTTTGGCTTTTCAAACAGCCAATGCACGACCGGTAGTGCTTGTTCTACCCTAATGCAGCTGTTTATTATGTTCTGCTTCTTCCTCGTAGCCAATGTCAATGCGTAGTTTGACGGGCCATTGTTCGCCGGCGAGTGAAATAAGACCCTACTTATTTTGGCTTGTAGATCAGTCCCCGAATGTAGAGGTGCAGGCTTCTTTCAGTAGCCTCTGGTACCCTGGTGCTCTTTCGTATTTTGACAGCATGGGGTATAGATACCCGTAAGCAGACTACTATTTAGATACGCTGCCCATATATCTACAGTTTCTTGCGCAATGTTCCCAAAGGCGCCCACGACACGGCCCGCCCGTCAACAACCAGGCTTGGCTTGTGAGGAGTGTCGGAAACAAAAGGCACGATGTGACCGGGCGAATCCCCAATGCGGTTCTTGTATGATGACTGGCCGGGTTTGCACAGTCAACCACAACCGCCCCCGCCGGGGCCCAAATTAGGGCCAAATTGAGGCACTATACTCCCGACTGGGTATATAGCAACCCCATTCCTTTACTTTTACATAAGATGCTTGACTGACGTGGCCTGGCTGTATCACACAACACGGAAGTACTCGAGGAACAAGTGGTGGATCAGCTAGATGCCATACATCCTGGCGACGCAGGCGAGCAGGGAAATACTCAGCACAGTGAAGAAGTCAGCCGGCGCTCCAGTGAAAGTCTCAGTTATCAACAGAGGTCGCCTCAATTACTGTTATCTCCTTACTCCGTCATCTCCAACAGTGCTGGGCGCTCTCTGTTAACAGCCACAGTAGCCCCGCCGCCCAGGACGCCGTGCGTAACAGATGTCTCACCCGCAGCCTGGTACCAGCCACAGAAAAACTCCAGACTGAACCCTGTCGAAGCTGACCTGTACATATCCCAAGCCCCGGCCCGTCGAGAATGCTGGCTAATCTAATCGGAGAGACCAGTTGTACTTCGACCGCGTGCATCCCATTGCGTCATTCCTCCACCAGCAGCGGCATTATGCCCGTATTCAATCAGAACCAGATTCCTTGAGGCGGAATTGATTTCGCTCTGGGATGCGGACGGTTGCTGCAGCCTTGTCCGCTCAATTCTGTTGCCTCGCTGGCTCCCTTTACTCCGAGACAACCAGAGCGTTACGCGAACTAGATACAGTAGAGAGAATTCCGCCACTCGAAGAAATACAGGCGTTACTTCTCCTAGCCCATTATGAGCTTCTGCGAATGGAGGAGTCGAAGGCTATTGTGACGGCTGGGAAATGTTTTCGGCTAGTCCAATTGGGTCGATTGCATGATACGGATGCATATATCACTGGGCTTCCAGGATGCGACGTTCAGGAATTTGCGACCACCGAGGAGAGACGGTGGACATTCTGGGTGACATATTGCTTCGATCGATTCCTGAGCTCGAGGCATGACTCGCCGTTGACCTTACAGGGGGAAGCGGTACCTCTCCATCCATGGCTTTACCGTGGGAAACAGTAGCAGAAAGATAACTAACAAAGACCATAGAGATGTGTCCGCCTCCCTGTGCATGAAAGTGCTTTTTAAGCCAGCCAAGTCCCCGAGCTTCCAATGGACTTCCTCCACGAAGCAATTGCCACCAGCGGACAGCGGCCTCTTCCTCCGTTTGGCGAATGCATCGTCCTTGTGACGCTCTTTGGACGGGACATGAGTCTCCGCCGCATGGCTCTTGGCATCAATCCTTCCGGAGACACGCATAGGTTCTGGCTTTGTCAGAGAGCGCTGGCGCGCCATCGGCGGACGAAGCCGGCTCTGGCCCTGGGGCTTATCTCGTCCGGCTGGGTTGATTGATCCCGTGGTTGCTTTCATCTTCCTTTCTCGGGAGGGCGATCATACTGTATAATGAAGAAACTTCAATCATTGCTTGCAGGCAGACGTTCGCGGGTCTTGACGAGCCCCAGAATGCTGGGTCGGAACCGCTCAATCGAGGTCCCAGCACAGTGGGTAAGGACATGGACGGACAAACGGCAATAATGGAGGCCGCTAGTGAGTTTCTGCAGCTTGCTAGGATGATCTGTCCGATTAATTGTTTCAAGGCAGGTACCGTTCGCCCTGTACCGGTCGGGTAATGCTGATTATATTCATTTACCAGGCGCACCCTTTCCTTCCTGACCCAATCTCCCGCGCTGCTGCATATCTAGCAGGGCTTGGTCCTGGTTTCTCGGACGGCGGACCCCTCCGACCTGCAGCCGATGTCGAAGAACTACGGGAAATGCTGCAGGGTCTGCAGGTCCTGAACAATTTGCAAAAGAAGTTTTGGTTGAATTGGACTGTGCTGACATAGGTGGTCTGGGTCGTGTCGCACCCAGACATTCATTCTAGCCTACATTCTGGGGTTTGTCCCTGATCAGTTGTTATTTGTTTATATATTATTGTTCTTGTTCTCCTTTATCTCCCTGGTCAACTAGGAATACAGAAGCTTCACCGCAAACATAGATTGATACTAAAGCAAAGGAGACATTATGGGTCTACCGACAAATCGTTGTCGCCAGTAGCCATCTCCCTTTCCGCTGGTGTCAAGGTCTGCAAATGTTATACTCAACATTGAAAATGGACTAATGGCCTGGAGACTAGACAATTCCTCGGCTGTTTGCTGCATACATCGGATCCACTACGGATGTATCCACGGGCGTCTGCCCGGATTCCTGCGGCACAGAGCAAGTGGGGTTTAAATCGGCGAAATCCTAGCTCAACTTAGTTTGCCCGTTCAAATTCTGTCTCAATGTCATGGTCCAGCCTCTTTTCCTCACCGAATCTTTTGGGTGACTTAGATTTTAACCAACCAAAGGACAAAACTGGAAGAACTTTTCCAAGGGAGCTGCCGGAGGATCCATGTGTACATGGCCAACCCAGAGTCGACTACTCGGTCTACAGAGCACGGCTGTACACCGCAGGATCCGAGACTACATAACTTGATTGCCGAAAATTAACTAACCTATTATAGACATTCTCTGTGCTACTCGAGACATTTCAAAGTCCCTCTATATTATTGACGCCTAATTGCTGCGCTGCGCCCGGCCCACTGATTATTTCGCCCTGATGCACCCTACGCTTTCTAGAAGGCACCTCTGGTTCTATATAGTAATAAGGATCCCTAAACCACACCCAGGCTCTATATATAAGCGTGCCTATTACCCAAGCAGATAATAAGATAAAGCCCTCTTAAATAAAGGGGGGTAGGCTTCCTTTAATATCGCTGCAGGGAAGTAAGGACTATAACTAGAGGGGATAGGGGTATACCCTAAAGTAACAGGCAAGATACACCTATACCCTGGAATAGTCTCTACAGAAGACTTGAAAGCATACGCAGATGGGTATAGAATGGAGATACAGTACCAGGATAATACAGAATCACTCTGTATTTTAGTATAGGGTACAGCCGAGCAAAAAAGCAGGTGGGTTAGGTGCAGCCGAGCGATTAGGCGATATTTTTGAGGAATTGGTTCCGCTACAAGGTATGGATATGTCGCCCGTCTTGTGGCGCGGCGCAGTGGGTACTTCACGTAGATGAGTCTACAACATTGCAGCTGTCGGCATGATTTGAGTTCCGGAATAGGACTCCTGCATCAGGACTCAACGGCAAGTGCATTGGGTTAGATGAATGAGTACCGCATTTGGCTTGCCCAGCTATCAGGAAGGAGCGCCTGTCTTCCTTTAAGATCGCAAGCTTACCTAGGCCTTAAAGTTCGGAGCTCAAAGACCGTGTACAGGACCAAGCACGTACAGGAACATTCTATGGGCTACATTACGCCTCTTTGATCTGCGCCTGGGCTTGTCATCTCGCGGCTCACATTCTAGATCTCAGACACCCAGGCAATCGGGTTTGCGGCCGTGAATCCTAGGCATAAGTCGTGGATCGAAGTGATTACTATAAAAGCCTCCAGAAGAATTACGTGGATAAGGCCCCTTGGAAAATAGGGCCTATTGCATACCAGACTCCAGGCTCTGCGCGCTAGTCACCCTAGTTCACGGGCACTGAAGAATTGCCTGCTCTTCTCCAAATACCCCTCCTTGGTAGTTCCTACCAGAGTGACGCGCCTGCTATCCGACGTCTACATACCACAACCTAGTGCCGTCAGACACAGATCGCTTGGCCAATTGCTTTACATGCTACTTCCACCTCGACACCATGCAGAAAACATTCAGCGACACCCCTGTCGCTGAACCCATTGCCATAGTTGGCCTCAGCTGCAAGTTCGCTGGAGACGCCAGCACCCCCGAAGGGTTTTGGCATATGCTGGCTGCAGGACGGAGTGCATGGAGCGAGATTCCCACGTCTCGATTTAATTTGACGGGCTCGTTTCATTCAAAGGTTGATTTACTAAGCACAGTATGCATCCCGCAGACTATTATGCACATATTCTGACTCGACACAAAAAAGGTCAACGTTCGCGGAGGACATTTTCTAGCACAAGATATCGGTCTGTTCGATGCACAATTCTTCAATTTGTCTGCGGAAGCAGCAGCGGTATGTGATCTGTGCCCCTGAGACTGTGGCTACGCCAACAACGCTGACTGATGCAGTCTTTGGATCCTCAAATTCGGCTGCAATTAGAGACTGTTTACGAGGCATTAGAGAATGGTTCGTGTATTCGTTAATATTATTGATAAACGGCTGACAATGGATAGGTGGTATTACGTTGGCCGAGGTCGCTGGGACTCGCACTGCTGTATATGCCGCCGTCCATGCGCGGGACTACCATGACGGCATTATTCGCGATGAAGATAACTTACCCCGACTGCTATCTACTGGTACAGGGGACGCCATGTTCTCTAATCGCATCTCACATTTCTACGATCTGCGAGGTCCAAGCTTTACTCTCGATACTGGCTGCTCGGGGGGACTGGTCGCCCTGCACCAGGGTGTCCAGAGTCTCAGAACTGGTGAAGCCGATGCGGCAGTGATTTGTGGCTCGCTAATCAGTCTCAATCCTGATATGTTCAAAGGACTGGGATCCATTGGGTGGGTATTTAGTTTGTCCTGATCAGTTATCCGGATTATCGGCTGATCTAGATACCAATAGGTTTCTTTCGCCAGACGGAAGGTCGTATGCATTTGACTCGCGAGCTAATGGCTATGGTCGAGGTGAAGGTTTTGCAACGGTTGTTATAAAGCGCCTGTCAGACGCAATTCAAGTCGGTGACCCTATTCGAGCCATTATTCGTGAATCAGGGTTGAACCAAGACGGCAAAACGGACACCATCACTACGCCTAGTCAAAGTGCTCAGGTCGCATTGATGGAGGACTGCTATCGCCGTGTGGGACTAGACCCGCTTCATACTCAATATTGCGAAGCGCATGGAACAGGGACAATAGCAGGGGATCCTATCGAATGCGGTGCCTTAGCTGCCGTCTTCAAGCGAGACCGACCGCCAAACAACCCCTTGCTTATCGGCTCAGTGAAGACCAACATTGGGCATACCGAGTCCGCAAGCGGTCTGGCTGCCCTGATAAAGGTGGTTTTGGCCTTGGAACAGAAGAAGATACCTCCAAGCATCAACTTCGAAAAGCCGAATCCCAGGCTTCCGCTGGATGACTGGCGTCTTCGGGTTGTTACTAAACTTCAGGACTGGCCATCAGGGCCGGACGGTGTTCGTCGTGCCTCTATCAATAATTTCGGATATGGCGGTACGAATGCTCATCTTATCGTCGACAGCGCACCTGATGAGCTATCCGCTGGTCAGGTAAATGGGCACACAGAACCTCCATTAACCCTAGACAATCAAATACTTGTTGTCAGCGCATATACTGAGCAGGGATGTCGAGACATTGCCACAAATATCAAAGGGTACTTGGAGCGCAATACTGCGGATGATCACCGGGGCTTGCTACAAAGCGTCATACACACCCTAGGCCATCGCCGTACGCGACTCCCATGGGTATTGGCTCAAACTATCCCCGTTCAAGACGGTTTGCGCGGGGCTTGTCTTGCCCTTGATTCTATCGAGGCGACTCCCCAACGTTCAATAAATGCCCCTCGGGTGGGAATGGTCTTCACGGGTCAAGGTGCGCAGTGGTACGCCATGGGCCGTGAGCTCATTGCTGCATACCCTATCTTCGAGTCATCGCTTCGGGAGGCCGACACATATATTAAGTCCTTTGGTGCGGAGTGGTCTCTACTTAATGAGCTTGGCCAAAAAGAAGAAACTTCGCGCGTCAATGAAGCAGGTCTTAGCACTCCATTGTGTGTTGCGATACAGATATCTCTTGTTCGCCTCTTGGAAACATGGGGCGTTCGTCCTGTGGCTGTGACAAGTCATTCCAGTGGGGAAATCGCGGCTGCATACGCGGCCGGCTGCCTCAGCTACAAGTCCGCCATGGCAGTGGCATACTATCGCGCCATTCTAGCAGCTGACAAGACTCTTCGAGGGCCTGTCAAGGGTGGCATGGTAGCAGTGGGCTTGGGGGTCGAGCAGACCCAGGAGCTGCTCGCTCAACTAAGCACAGAAAACGGTCTTGTGGCGGTTGCTTGCGTCAACAGTCCCTCAAGTACTACTGTCTCTGGGGACGAGAGCGCATTGGTCGAGCTTGAATTGCTGGCCGAGAAGCAACAGATTGTTGCCCGTCGTGTGAAAGTCGAGACTGCGTTCCATTCACATCACATGCACGCCATCGCGACTCACTACCTGGATGCGCTGCAGGGCCGTTTGTCAGTTGTGGACGTCGACGAAGGCAAGTCCCCTGTCGCCTTTTCTTCGCCAGTAACGGGATGCCGTCTGTCATCCCTCTCGCGGTTGTCTGAGCCAGAGCACTGGGTGGACAGCTTAGTCGAGCCAGTCCAATTCATCAACGCCTTGACCGACATGGCCGTCGGCCAGTCCGACACTTCCAGCTTCAACGTCGACGTGATTATCGAAGTTGGTCCCCATAAAGCCTTGAAATTCCCCATCCAGGAGATTCTCGCCGCACCAGAGTTTCCAAGCCCAAAGCCTTCCTATCTGAGCTGTCTAGTCCGCAACACAAGTGCTGTTGAGACCATGCAATCACTGGCAGCTAGCTTACTTATGCAAGGTCTACCTCTGAATATGGATGCCGCTAATTTCCCCCATGGACGACCATCCAGCGTACAGGTACTTTCAGATTTGCCGTCTTATCCCTGGAACCATCAGCACCGCTACTGGTGCGAATCTAGGTTCAATAGGGCTCTTCGAGAGCGCTCGCAAGCCCCTCACGGTCTCCTCGGGAGCCTTGTCTTGGGGACTGATCTCAAAAATCCTAGCTGGCGCCACATTCTCAGAATCAGGGATACCCCCTGGCTTGGTGAACATATAATTCAGAAGAATATCGTCTTTCCGGCAGCAGGGTACATATCTCTAGCCATCGAGGCAATCAGGCAACTTCCAGGCCTGCAGCCGGGGAGCAACCAGGCAATCGCAGGCTACCTTCTGCGAGATATCAAGATTCTGCAGGCGCTTGTTTTTCCAGAGACTGATGAGGGGGTGGAGATCCAAACGAAGTTGAGCAATTTGAGTGATAAAGCGATTGGGTATCGGGGTTGGAAAGAATTCGAAGTCTTTTCCGTCACCTCCGAAAATCAATGGACCGTTCATGCTCGTGGTGTCATCATGGTTGAGCGAGAGGGCTCGCCAGAAAAGACCGCTCCCAAACCGCGCCCCGCTGGTCTTTCCGGTTATACACGGCAGTTTGCTGGCAGTGACCTTTACGCAGACATGAGGGCTAAGGGCCTCCAACATGGAAAGGCATTCCAGGCAATCACAGGAGTCGAGCAGGCGGGAGACAACCGTAGAGCTGATAGCATACTGGTTATTCCTGACACAAATCTACCAACGGATATTACCTACCAGGCATTGGTGCATCCGACTACCCTGGACGCGGCAGTGCACTCTGTATACACACCTCTGCTTGATGTTGCCGGAAACACAAATGGGATGGTGCCCCGGTCAATTGGTAGTGTCTGGGTATCCAGCGCCATCAGTCAGAGGGCTGGTCATCAATTCAAGTTATTTACTTCTCTTCAGCACGCCGATGCGCGGGCCTGGCGCACGAATATCACCATGGCAGACTACCACGATAACACCGCGCCAACGGTCTTGGAGATGCAGGACGTCCTTTTCCATTCTCTGGGAGGGAACACGGGCGATCAGCAAATCGACCGCGAGTGGGAGAAAAATCCCTGCTTCAAGATTGACTGGGCGCCCGACTTAACCCTTTTGTCTAACAAAGCGCGCGAGAGCATCCAGCAACAGCTATCCCATCCTCTGGATGACGAGGAAGTTCAGGTCCAGCTAGACCTCCGTCGTGTGTGTCTGTACTTTATATCCGAAACACTCTCTACCCTCACGCCGGATGATTTACAGCAATTACAGAGCCACCACGTCAAGTTCTACACTTGGATGCAGCAGCAAACCAAACTCGTTGCCGACGGATACTTGGGAGCCGAAATAGCGACTTGGCATGAAGACACTCCAGAGGAACGCCATTTGTTGATGGAGAAGGTCCGTCGTTCTAGCATTAATGGAGAGCTTGTTTGTCACCTGGGACCTCAGATCCCGACTGTTCTTCGCCAGGAGAAGGCGCCGCTAGAACTTTGGAATGAGAATAACCTCTTCACCCGATTCTACCAGCAGGGGTTGAGGATCGAGCGAACTCATCTGCAGGCCGCTCGCGTTTTACAGACCCTCGTCCATAAAAACCCTCGGGCACGGATTCTGGAAATTGGGGGTGGCACCGGCAGCTTAACCCGGTATATTCTGCCGAAAATTAGCACTCCCAGTGTCGAAGGGGGTGGTGCTCTGGCAGACCTATACCACTTTACGGATATCTCAACTGCCTTTTTTGACGCAGCTCATAAGCAATTTGCCCCTTGGAGTGAGATCATGCGCTATGACAGATTGGACATCGAGGTCGATCCTGCCAGTCAGGGCTTCGATTTGGCAAGTTACGATATCATCATCGCGGCAGAGGTACTCCACGCGACGAGATGCATGACCAAAACAATGTCTCATGTGCGGCAGTTGATGAAACCTGGGGCCACGCTGCTAATGATCGAGATCACTCAGGATTGTATGGATCTACAGCTCACATTCGGACTACTGCCTGGTTGGTGGCTGGGTGAAGAACCCGAGCGGGCTCTTGGTCCAACAATGGGTGTTGACCTTTGGGATAAAACCCTCAGAGACACAGGCTTCTCCGGTATAGACTTCAAAGTCCGCGATTGTGAAAGCGATGAGTGGTACACGTTGGATGTCATGACCGCTACTGCTGTTCCTGCACCACAGCCATCCATCCAAAATCCCGAATCAATCGCACTTGTATCACGAGAACTCTCCTCCCATGACCAGCGCTGGCTAAAAGCCATCCAGTCCAGCCTTGCCATTGCCGGGCAGACGCCGGCCGCGGTCGACTTCGAGACTGCCACCGCGGACGCGTACAAAGACAAGTTGGTAGTATTCCTTGGTGAGATCGAGCAGCCGTTGCTTCACGCCTTAAGCGCCGAGGGTCTAAAAGGACTTCAGGCCATGATGAAACTGAGCCGTGGTGTGCTCTGGGTGACTCGCGGTGGCGCGATGGACTGTAAAAGACCGGCCTTTTCTCTTGCGGCAGGGTTTCTCAGGAGCCTACGGCACGAATATGTTGGTCGTCAATACATCACCCTTGATTTGGATCCTAATAGCCAGCCGGTATGCGATTCTAGCGTCGCTGCTATTGTACAGGTCTTGACGACCAGCTTTGGAACCGGTACGCCATCGTACGAATGCGAATATGCTGAGCGCAATGGGGTCATTTGGATTCCACGCCTCTTCCGCGACAGTGCTCGCAACCAAACTGTCTTTCCCCATGCGATTGACTGGTCCGAACCCAACCGTTTGCCGATGGGGCCCTTCTTCCAGGCTGACCGTCCTCTCGCGCTGACGGTCAGCATGCCTGGGTTACTTGACACGATCGCCTTTCGTGATGATCCTGCAATTCCAGCCGGCGATCCACGACTAGCTTTGGATGATGTCGAGATCGAACCTCGAGCGTTTGGTGTCAATTTTCGGGACGTTCTCGTAGCCATGGGCCAGTTGGAGGAGTGTGTCATGGGTGTTGACGGCGCCGGAGTGATCACTCGCGTAGGAAGCAGAGCAGCAGCACATGGGTACGCAGTTGGCGACAGAGTCTTTGCCCTACTCCGTGGTGGTTTTGGCAGTCGTACCCGCGTCGAGTGGACAAATGCCATGCATATCCCCCCGGGCATGAGCTTCGAGCAGGCCGCCTCGATTGCTACAGTGTACGCCACGGTCTACTTGAGCTTATACAAGGTCGCTCAGCTTGAACGAGGTCAAACTATCCTTATTCATGCTGGCGCCGGAGGTATCGGACAGTGTGCCATCCAATTCGCCAAGCTCATAGGTGCTGAGGTTTTCACCACGGTGGGATCGCCTGAAAAGCGTGCATTGGTCATGGAACGCTATGGAATCCCCGCTGATCACATCTTCTCCAGCCGTGATCGCTCCTTCGCAGCTCGCATCATGGAAGCCACCAACGGGGAAGGCGTTGATGTTGTACTCAACTCACTGGCTGGGCCATTGCTCCAGGAAAGCTTCAACATTGTGGCGCGCTTTGGCCACTTCATTGAGCTTGGGAAACGCGACCTTGAGCAAAACAATCACCTTGAGATGAAGCCCTTCTCTCGCCATGTTACCTTTTCTTCCTTTGACTTGCTTTCGCTTTCCCGCCACCGCAAGAAGCTTGTGCACTCAGCCCTGGCTGAGATCGCACGTCTGTTCGAAGAGAATGCCATCTCTACGATATTTCCCATCACGACCTATCCGTTGGGTGACGTTAGTAAGGCTTTTCGACAGATCCAGGCTGGCAAGCACGTAGGCAAGATTGTGCTCTCTGTTTCCCCGGATGAGCAGGTCAGGGTCCTCCCCCATACACCCACTGCCAGGCTACGCTCCGATGCCTCGTATCTTCTAGTCGGGGGAGCTGGTGGGATTGGAGGTTCCATTGCCCACTGGTTGGTGGCCCATGGCGCTCGCAACTTGATCATGCTGTCGCGTAGTGTTGAGACAAACCCTGCGGCTGCACATCTTGTCGCCGAGTTGCAGCCAAAAGGATGCCGCGTCAAGCGCATCTCCTGCGACGTCGCCAATGAAGGTAGTCTAGCAGAAGCACTCAAGAGAAGTCCCCAAGACGACTTTCCACCCATTCGTGGGGTCATTCAAGGAGCAATGGTCCTGAAAGACTCTATTCTCGAACGAATGACCATCAATGACTATGAGGCTGCACTGAATCCCAAAGTCAAGGCTAGCTGGAACTTGCACACGCAGCTTCGCAACGCCGATCTCGATTTCTTCATCTTCCTCTCCTCCATGTCCGGAGTCGGTGGTGTGCCGTCGCAGTCAAACTACTCAGCCGGTAATGCCTACGAAGACGCCCTGGCCCACTGGCGCGTCTCGCAGGGCCTTCCAGCTGTAGCCATCGATCTAGGACCAGTCAAGGGCATCGGATACGTCGCGGAGAATGCTGCTGTCTCGGATCGGCTGACTCGACTGGGTCTTTACCCTGTGACGGAGGAGCAGGTCCTCCGGGTCCTCGAGTCCGCCATTCTATCGCCATTTGACAGGCAAATCGCCGTAGGCCTCAACCAAGGCCCCGGGCCTCACTGGGACCCCGACGCAGCCCTCTCAATCGGACGAGACGCCCGATTCAAGGCTCTCCGGTATCGCCAAAATCCCGCGGTTCACACGGATGGCCCAAATGGCCGTGCTGGTGCGGGTGCGGGTGTTGGTGTCAGCACTTCGCTCGCAGCTCAGCTGTCCGCTGCAGCATCAAAACAGGAAGCGGAGAAAGTAGTCATCGACGCCATAACCACCAAGCTCGCTGCCATTTTCATGATACCAACGGCACATATCGAGCCCTCCAGGCATCTCTCTGTCTACGGGTTGGATTCATTAGGCGCGGTGGAACTGCGTAATATGTTGTCGCTGCAGCTGGCGGCGGAGGTATCGATATTCAGTATTATGCAGAGCGAGTCTCTTGCGGCGCTGGCTTCTGAGGTCGCGAGGAAAAGTGCCCATGTGGATGCGTCGCTGTTTGCTGGATGACCGAGGGCTCTTTATCTAGGCTAGGTAGGCGTCATTTATGTCTGCGTGCTGGTGTTGGGATAGTTGCGAGGAGTGTGCATTCTTCATTCTTCCTAGACTTCATTCAGAGAACAGACAGATAGATAATCTAGAGAAATTGTGGAAAGCTTCCTTTGCCGCTGTGCCTGTAACCACTGTAAGCTCACAAACCGCTCATACCGATCGCAAGGCAGCCTTAAGTCGACTTATCGTTTAACCTAATAGAGCTTATGGCCTGGACGCATCCATTCTACTCGGTAAACATGGATAGACCCATTAAAGTAGCAGGACTTCTATGCCTGGTTTGTGCACGCTCAATGTACTTCAATTCATGTATATAGCTGTAGCGAGTTACGCCCAGCTCTATTTCTTCTTGTTGAGCAGAGATGGAAGGTCGTCCACCTTGGACTTGCCCTCGATGATGTCTATCAACGTCAGCATCTTTCCCATATACATACTCTGGTGGACCCTTACTATTAACCGCAACAAACAGTGGAAAGTCGTTGGTCTTGCCATGCTTCTCCAAGAACCCATAGACCGTCTGCGCCGTCGAAACGCCCTGCAACTTCTGCCCATTCATCTCGGTCTCCTCAATCTCCCCAACACTCACCCCCTTCTCAACGGCATGCGTGGCAGACCGTACATTCCGCCCTCCATAACAACTAGCCACGAGATCCGCAATGCCCGCACTCTCCTCCGTGAAGGTCCGCTCATCCACAGACCGGGGGAACCACGTCCGTCCGAACCGAATCATCTCGCCCACGCCCTGCCTTATAATCGCCGCCTTCGTATTCTCTCCCCATCCCTTACCAGCTACAAACCCCGCCGCAAGGGCAACAATATTCTTCAGCGCCCCGCCGAGCGCCACACCCGCAGCATCCTTAACAACATGCACGAAGAAATAAGGGCGCGCGAACAACGTCTCCCACAGCTCGTCATCAACATGCGGGTAATCCTGCGGAACAGGATACAGCTTTGTACTCGTCGGCTTGGTCTCCTTTTGCCGCTGCTCGTCGACCTTAATCAGGTTATCTTTGGGACTACCGTCGCTGGACGTGAGATCCATCGGCGGCGTATCGTATCCAATTGTAGTCTCGCAGAGCCGCTCGGCTGCGACTTCGGGCGCGATATTTGCGCCGGACAACGCGCCGCAGTAGATTCCTAATTTCTCCATCACGAGCTCCGAGTATAGCGTCACGAATCCGTTGGAAACATCCACGCCCTTGATGCAGCTCATCCCGCGCGCGTGGGGAACAATCTTCCCCTTTATCTGGTCGAGTGTCTTTCCGATGAACTGGTGCGGGAGGTTGAATACCAGAATCGTCGCATCCTTCACGGCCTCTTCGATATCCGGCGTTGCAATTAAGTTGGAAGGTAATGTGATGCCGGGGAGGTACTTGACGTTCTCGTGCGTCTCGTTAATAACCTGCGTGAGCTTTTGCTTGCTGTCGCCGTATTTTGAGCGGTGCTTGGAGTCTTCGGGGACTTGGATTTCTTCTTCGAAGACCCACATGCGGACTTCTTTTTCGAACTTGGATGTATGCTCTGCTGTGTTTTCGGCGAGGATTTTGCCGATTGTTGAGCCCCTGTTACATACTTGGTCAGCAGAGGGTTAATTATTTGAGGTAGGGTGGTATATACCAGTTTCCGGAGCCGATAACGGCGACTTGGTGTTTCTTCTGGCCGGCCATATTGTGTCGAATCCGAGTAATATCTGTATGTCTCTGCTAAATTTCAGATACTGCGAGCGACAAAGACACTGCTACGGCGCTTGACTTTATGACTGTTGTTGTGTGAGATGATATCATACTCTGGACGGCAGCGTCGGAAGCTCTCCAGACAAATATCAAGGGGCGCCGAGATGATGCAATTGTTACAACAGCTTGACTGCACAGCGCAAGAAAGCGGCGTATCGGACCAATCCGTGTCTGTCAGTAGTGTCTAGCTAGACCTTACTCTTCGAGTCTTTAGGCAGAAGTCATTGACCATTGTTGTGATGTGATGGCTGGTGTCTTATCACCTTACCATGTTCAAGTAGAAGTCAAAGTAAGGCACAAAAGGCACACAAGGCCAAGCTGGGAAAGAAGTCGGACTACAGCAGGTGCTGATTCGACAACCAGCATTTTTGCAGACAGTTTTAACATCGCGTACAAGGGAGGAGACGCGGGAAGTAACAAAAATATGACAAAAAAAATATGGTCCCAGAGAGGCTCGAACTCTCGACGTCCGCATTATTAGTACGACGCTCTAACCAACTGAGCTATGGAACCCGTTGTTATGATACATTGCATTTAGGGTAGATACACTAGCTTATATTGATTGGCTCGATGTTCTTTGATTGCACTAAAACACGAAAGGGGCTATTAGCACGGTGCTGTACGGCTGTTGCCAAGCTGAAACTCTTGCGCCGCGGGGTCTGTGAATGGATGCCAGGAAACCACCCTTCATTGACGGCAGAACAACCTCATCTAATATCTTTTCCGAAGCAGTATTATAATACTATAGTATTTTTGGCTTCATTCTCAATCAGAGTCTCAGCGACTGTGTCAGGCTGCTGGCATCACCAGTCTTATCGATAAGAGATCATGCCAAGCCTTGCGAGAATCAACAGAAAAGCTCCCGATATGGAGGTAGCATAGTCCAGCGACTTCAAGCCCGTGGCACCACACCAACAGTTCCACGGAGTAAATCTGCCGTATCCCAACCCCCTCTGAATCCCATTCCTCAATTCTGATCCTCCACCATGCGAACTCGCCCTCCCGCTCGACCTCAACCCCGCCCCGGCCTCCTGCACACATACGCCGACCGCCTCGTCGCATTTGAATACTCCTCTGGCTCTTCCACCGGTCGCATAAAACCACACACCCTCCTCTTCATCCCCGGACTCGGCGACGGCCTCGGTACAGTCGCTTATTTGAATGATATCGTCGCTTCGCTCGAGGAGTCACAATGGTCTGTCTTTGCGCCGGTCTTGACCTCGAGTTATGGCGGGTGGGGGATGAGTGGGTTGGGTAGGGATATTGACGAGGTTGCGGCTTGTGTGGAGTATATTCGGCGGTATAAATGGGTTTCATATTCAGATTCGAGGATCGCTGGTGCTGGTCCCGAGGTCCCAAAAGTCGTCATCATGGGCCATTCAACCGGGAGTCAGGATGTCCTGCAGTATATCAGCGCACCGAACCCGCGCCCTGCTCACCCCGTGCTGGATCATGGGAGACGCGGGCCCGTCCTGCGGCCGCAAGTCGACGGGGCAGTCATGCAAGCGCCTGTTTCGGACCGCCAGGCAATTCTCTCAGTCCTGGAAGAGGGTAACGAGGATCACACGGCAGAGGAAATGCAGGCGATATACGACGCCGCGATTACGCGCGCAAAACGACATACATTCGAAGAGTACGGCACCCTCGATACGATTGTCCCTCTGCCCTATACAACGGCAATCGGATACCCGCACACAACGGCCATCAGTAGCCGACGGTTTCTCAGCCTCGCGAGCCCCGACAGTCCGCAAGCGCCGGGGGAAGACGACCTCTTCAGCTCGGACTTGGGCGAAGAGCGACTGAGGAAGACGTTCGGGGTGGTTCACAGTCGGGGCGTATTGAGGCCGAAATCAACTGCGAGTTTGCTCGTGCTATACTCAGGGAAAGATCCCTCTGTTCCGGCGCATGTTGATAAGAAAGGATTGCTGAGGCGATGGCGGCGCGTTGTGGATGCTGAACGGGCGTACTGGCATCGTGAGAGCGGGATTATCCCCGGCGCGTCGCATACGCTTGAAGGGGATAGACAGATTGAGCAACGAGCGATGCTAGTATATAAGCTAAGATTGTTTCTAGCAGATATAGAACATACTCCGTAACGATTTAGGAAATTGAGGGCCAGAGGTCTAGGGTGTAATTTGGAAGTAGATAACGGCGCTGCGTGCAACTATATATTTCCCCCCGCGACGCAGCACAATAAACGGCTGAGGGAAACCACTTGAGTCAACTGGATAGTAGTGATGCTGGCAAGCTGTAGAGGAATGGAACTAGTACAAGCTACACTGCCTCTCAAAAACCAGCATCAACCTTTCCAAAATCATAGCTGGTGCTGCTGAGCTGGTAGTTCATCCATGGATGGAGGTCATCGACACATAAAATAGCTGCATTAGGTAATATAAGTAAGCATATCTGTGCTCACTAGGAATCTACCACGTGATGGGCTAGTCCTGTCTAGGTAAGCATTGCGAAAATCCATCACAACAAGACACGGGAGCTCGCGGGGAGCAGGACAATGCGCGTACCGCCACCCTTGAGAGTTGAGGTATCCTGTCCTCGTGCCGTTGGGCTCGACCTCGACCAGAGACTCTCGGGGCCTATCTTACTTTTGATACTACTTCGGATGGGTTGACCAAGCTCTCTGACGCGACCAGCCTATGCAGCGTCAGATGCCAAAGCCCGAGCTTGGTGAATGCAGAGAATCAATGACTACCTTTGCCAAGCTACCTCGATAACACTAACCCGCAGTGACAAATATTCTCGTCCTTGAGCCTTCCATGACCTGGTTGCACAGGGGCAGTACCTAGGCATTGGCAAGCCAAGAAAGACTCAACCCGCCAATGGGCGCAATCGCCAACTGAGATCCAACAAAACAATCATTGATTAATGCCTCGGGATGCACCAGGCATGTGTTGATTTATCGCAAGGGGCCAATGGCTGGCTAGCCTCTACCAGGGGTTCTCTTCATTGTCCTTCCTCAAATGCGGGGAGCAATCTAAACAAGATTGAGCGGCAGGGATATATCTGGGGTAGAGATGAAGCTCTATAGAGTTCAAGGCAAGGGTTGACTGAGATAAATCTCCGGCCTACCCATACATTTCCAGACTCGAGTTGCGACTCGTCTTGCACTGACACTGACTGTTGCAGAGAGACACCATCGCTGATCTATCCGCAGTCCACTACAAGATGCATTTCTACCTTCCAATCCTCCTGACCATTACCGCTATCACACAGGCAACTCCCGTTCCTCCCTCCCTCATCAAGCGCGATGGCGCGGCTGTGATCGCTGCCGTGAACACGATCTCCGAGTCCATGATCACCCTCAACGAAACCGTAACCTCCTACAAAGGCGGCCTTTTCGGCACAGTGACAGCGCTCAAGATCGAGTTCCAGTCCATCGCATTAAGTAACGACCTCCGTGACGCAATCAGAACGACTACCGACTCCGCAAACTTCACCGAAGACGAGTCCCTCAATGTCTCGGGCGCATTCATCGACCTACAACCGAACATATTCTCCACGCTCGACAATATCGTCGCGAAGAAACCGCAGTTTGATAACGGGTTGCTAGGCATCGGGTCGCTGGCGTTCCTTGTCAGGTCGAACCTGGAGAATCAGAGGGATCTTGCGGCGGAGTTGGGAGAGGCTGTTACGGTTAAGCTTACGGATACGTATGCGGGGATTGCGCCGTTGCTGAATGCGCAGATTGCGGAGAAGTTTGAGGAGACTATTGCTGCGTTTGAGTAATCGAGGCAACCTGGGAGTTTACCTAGGTCTGATTATCCTTGTTGAATCATGCTATCATAAATGATCACTGATTGTCATTCTGGTTGGCTGTCGCTAGATCGTCAAGGCATAACCTCCCATCAACATAGGAATCACATTACATCACACTCTGTAGTTCACAGACCCAGGGCCTTGAGAATAGCCTCCCCAACCCCCGTCGCACTCGCCGGGTTCTGCCCCGTAATCAATGGTCCTCCCAATTCCTTAACCTCCGAAACAACAACCTTCTCCCCCCAAGGCTGGTCCGCCTTAACATACTTCCCACCCGACTTCTTCTGCAGCTCATCCTCCAGCATAAACGGCATAACCTGCGACAACTGCACCTGGTCCTCCTCAGTGTTGGAGAACCCAGTCACCTCCGCGGAATCGAGGATTGAGGCGCCCGAGGGTGTAGTGACGTTCACGAAGACGCAGGGGCCGTGGCAGACTGCGGCGACGGGCTTGCGGGCGTTTGCAAAGGATTGGATTAGCGCGATGGAGATTTTGTCTGTTGTTAGGTCGAACATGGCTGTTTCACCGTATACATTAGCATTCATCCAGCCCATAACTTTACAGAGTGGATATTTTGGATATACGTACGCCCATGCCCACCAACATAAAAAATCGCATCGAATTCACTAGCCCTCGGCAACACATCCGCCAATTTCTCAGTGTTCTTCCAGAGCGCCTCCTGCTCATTCAGGAACTTCTGCGAGACAGGGTCGCTCTCGAACATCTTGACGGAGGAGGGGTCGAGGGGGGCGGCGCCGCCATTGGGGGAGGCAATTGTGAGCTCTGTCTTGGAGTGCAGGACTTCCCAGGGATGTGCGAATTCGGGCTGTATTGCGTTAGCTGGTGTTTTGATTGGAATGGTTGGGGAAGGGGGGCGGATGTATGTACCAGGTACCAGCCCGTTGGGTGGTCGTTAGCCTCGATCTTGTCGAAGGAGGTGAGGACGACGAGGACTTTGGGGGCCATTGTGAGATGTTGAGTTCAGGTTCGTATAGTATGATAATCAACGGAGTGCAAGGAGTTGAAGCAGTTGCAGGTGTTAAAAAAATAACATTGCTAGGGTTTGGCGGGGCATCGGAAGGGGTGGAACTGACATCATTCGTGATTTCATGATCTGCACCAGGTCCTCAAGGTCCATTCGGAGTCCGGAATGCCTGCCTTGCATGGAAGATAGCGGAGACTGAAAGCCTATTTTCAGTCATGATAGACTGCTTGATAGAAGGCTAGAGATTGTTCAGATGTGAAGCTGTTGGGCTGTACACCAGAGTAAGCTCCGGAGCTACCTTAACTAGAGCTCAATAGCTACATGCACCAGCGCTACGAAGCTCGAAGCTTCGTGGGAAAGCTGACAAACTGCTCTTGCAAGGTATCTACATTAGGCCGCCAAAGCCAAGCGTTCGCCCCAGCTGTCGGGGTCCACAGTCACCCCATATGGTGATGCGGAGCTACGGAGGACTTGCTTCATGAAGCTTGCCAGGGTCGTCCGCCCTTACAATTGGACACAGCTTTTGAGACACTTCTACTCTGTATCCCTAATGCAACTTGCGAGACCAAAAGCAGCTTCTCTGGCCTACAAATGTCCTAGAAACAGCCAAGTAAGGTGGCTGAGTGTACCTGTTGATTCTCAAGTCTTGCATTGAGGAAGTTTTCGCCAGAGAACAGGGCTGACTGACGATGGCAGTTGGATCCGCACGATGAATTTCTAATCACCATACTGTAACTGTCGACTTGAGGCCGTCTATAGGAATAGTGTCCGCGAGTGACGGATCGCAGGACTGACGACGGCAGCTTAACTTCGTCATGAATTTTTAATCATCGTGCCCTTCCAAGTCCATCTCACACTACAGACACAAGGAAACCTTGACCCAAACCACGTACATCCAGAGCATCCAAACCCACCATGGCCCTCTCTTCAACCCCAACCCCAGATATATCGATGCACGTCAATATCGTCATCGCCTCCGAGAACGTGACAAAATGGTTCGAAGCCTGCGTTCCCGTGTACAAAGCCATCATCGCCGAACAAAACAACACGTTCTTCGAGATCTACCAGGACCTCAAAAATCCAGGAGAGATTTCGTGAGTGGAGGCGTATGGTGCTGTGCAGGGCAGGGCAGGATTGCGATGGGCGCAAGCTTATGCTGCGTTGAAAGCTTGGATAAACGTTGAGAAGGACTCTGTTACGGATAGGCCCTATCGCGTGAAGATTAATAGTTACTATGTGTCTTGTTCATGATGTTACAAGCTGAATCCTAGAATGCCATATCCATCACTATCAAGAAATCGTATCGTTGTCACGGTACATTGACGGTATATTCACACTGACACATCTTTAGGACGAGGCTACGTCTCTTTGATAATGACATCACGCCTCAAACGCTGAGGGCGACCCTTGGCCGAGTACCTTATTGGCGCTAAAAGAGCGTAGACTCAGCGCTGCCTTGATTAGGGTATCGCTGCGCCACATTCTGCATCCTTGCGCTTGGTTCGAGGTCTTTAGCTTTTCACGCGAGTGTCCAGACATTTATCCCCGCCGATATCTGTTGGAACATGAACAGACTGCCTAGATCTACTTCATATACTTCGCAAGGCTGAAATCCAGCCTCGTCTCCTTTGGAAAGACATAAAAGGTCTCTAAATACCCAGGACTCTGCACTTTCGCAACAAGCACTTCTCCCACAACCACTGTCTTACTGCACAAACCTATTAAATTCTCGCAACGGTCTTTGACTCAGCACCATCATGCCTCAAGACCCCTACAAGAAAATCCAAAGCGGCGTCAACGCCGCCGCCGGCCTCGCAGGCGCAGGCGCAGGCTTCTCAGACCCCATGGGCGGCGTGCAGAATGCCCAAGCCGCATACCACACGCGGCAGTACAATAAAGCCGTGAGTTCCACCTATTTTCCAAAACCCTACCAACCGACCTCTATCATGATGTTACCTTGACCAACTTCAGCCATTCACTAACATGATTACCAATTGTGCTTTGTTGGTCCCTAGTACAACGACGGCATGAGACAAGCCATCGTCAACGCCGACCGCGCAAGCCAGAACCGGTACGAGATGAGCTCTGCGCAGACGCAGGCTTCCAGCGGCGGGTATGGGCAGAATGGCATCACGAGAGAGAATGGCTATGTCCAGGATGCGGATGGGACGATTCGGTATGTTGGGAGGCAGTAGGTAGAAGTTGTGCAGGAGTGGGATAGGGAGAGTTACACTTCTACCTAGCAGGTGGCTCT
Organism: Aspergillus undulatus; assembly: GCF_047715775.1. Lineage (NCBI taxonomy): Eukaryota > Fungi > Ascomycota > Eurotiomycetes > Eurotiales > Aspergillaceae > Aspergillus > Aspergillus undulatus. The sequence continues at coordinate 97,076 of NW_027396659.1, forward strand.
ATCTATTGTCCTGTCTGCGTCAAGAGTACAATCGATGCGATGCGATGCGATGCGATGCGATGCGATACGATGTGAGAGAGCCATGGACCATCGCTCTTCTTGGAGATTAGCTGATGATGAATAAGACATGTTGTTCCAGCCCATGGCAGGATCTTAACGTCCGCTCAATGGGACCCCGAGTTCTATCTGAACAATAACCTAGTTATTAATAATTTCCAGATATACTGAGGTAGTAGGGGGTATAGGAAGCTGTAGGGATCCGGGCTGGCTCCGACGTATTTTCTCGGGGAAGTGACCTTTAGTCATTGCCCCCGCTGGGTAGGCACTGATAGTTACTCGTGCAATCCTGTCTGTTCAATGGAAATAACACCGGGGCCACCACGACCAACTTAAGTTCTCGCATCCTTGTGTCCTTCCAACACTCCTGAACCAGATACGCCAGGCTCCAGCATGGGCAATACCTAATCCCCGGGACGCCGCAACTCTATCGATCAATTTTCCGAATGGCGGAATCCTCTTATAGCCACTGGTAGGAGCTTGTGGTACTGGTGGCGAGGATATGTGTTCGGTGTCAGCGTAGTAGTAATGAATATTATGCTAAGATCACAACCTCACTTTCTCCGATACATGGGGTAGTAGGGCTATAAGGTTACCTCAGATCCGCAGAGTCTGGGCCGAGTCTTATAGGCCAAACACTCACAAGGCCGGCCCAGTTCCATGAAGCAAGAAAACCTAGAATCGCCTGTCACAGTCATTCAAGTGAAGCGAGTCCTTTCTCCCGCCACGCGTTCAAACACCAGCTCCTTCCTATGTGATGTCTGGAACGAACAATTTTCAAGAAAGTTTCTATGTTGTCCGAAGCTCCAACTTCAACGTCATGACCCCGTCGCACCCAGCGGATAGCTCAGACCACCAACCTCAGCTACTTGGCAGACACCCTCATTGGCACGCGGGTATCTAAAATTAAGGCCGTAGTAGGCTCAGCACGTTCGACGCAGGTCCAGCCCCCTCGGCGTCCGGGGGTATGACGCGCTGCACGCCTAATGGCTGACGGCACGCACGAGGTCCGTGCCACGAAATATCTGGCAAGTATTTATATTAGAAGATGGGAGTAAAGGTTGCGTATAGCAGGGCCTAGACTATTAGGCGGGACGTTGGGCATGGGGTATATAAGGTGTATTTGATCATTCCCCCAGCTTCATCGACCATTCTTTCTACCAGCATACAGATCACCAGCCGATTTACTATCATTAATTACTTATTTATTTACTACGCACTTACGAATCCCAAACCCCCGTTCCGCGCCCTACCCCATACCATTTCAACATGCCCAAAATCAAAAACCCCTTCAAGAAATCCGAAGGCGGCTCGGGTCTCACAGGCATAACCGTCGCCGCAGCAGGCGCAGACACCGGACTGCAAAACCCCATGGGCGGAGTCCAGGGTGCACAGAAGGCATACCATCTGCACAAGCATGGGAAGGCTGTAAGCCACCTACACCTGCACCCGCATCCTACATATACATACTATGCCCATCTCAACTTTGATGTTGAAGTCCTATTATAATCTGGAGGATGTCTGGCTGACGTGGTTCTTCGCGTTTTAAATCATCTAGCAAAAAGCAGGTATGATTCAGGGTCTGCTGAACGAGGATAAAGCGAACAAGAAGAAGAAGGAGATGGGGTCGGGGCAGGTGGCGGGGTCTAGTATGGTGTGGGGGGAGAATGGGATTACGGAGGCGAATGGGTATAAGAGGGATAAGGCGGGGAGGATTTCGTTTGTAGGGAAGGGGAAGAAGTGACCTGCCTAGGAGGCATGTTGTAAGGAGGGTCTAGATAGTATATAGTTGAGGGACAGGTTATTTGGGCGGTTATCTAGGTCTGGCTTTTATTTCTCATTTCTCATTTTTTTTTTATATTTGGCTCGACGTGTGACGATTACTTGGTTTCTGGAATGTCCATGGATATAAGTATTGAAGTGCCAACTCGTCTCTTAGGTATGTGCAAATGCCCAGCTCCCTAAACATCCCCCTCCCACTTCGCCTCCGACCGCCCCTTGCTCCCAGATGGAACATCATATTTCAGCACCGACCCCTCCAGCTTAAACGGGGTCGTCAAGATCTGAATATCCCCATCAACACCCCACTCCTTCCCACTCGGAGGCTCAAAGTACTGCGGACGCTGAAAGAGGTCCGGCCTTACATTCCTGACAGCCGCATATGTCTTCGTAATGAGCGAGAGCATCTCATCGTAGTGGCGAAGTTTGAGGCCAGCATGCTTCTCTCGGAGGGATCTTTGGATCTCCGCCGACTGCTCGCCCAACCGGTAGTACCAGATGTTGTACTGCGTTAGGGAGACGTCGATGTCGAATGTTGTGTCTTCGTTTGCGCGCGTGAGGAGAGCGTGGCAGACTGCTGATGCGCCGACGAGGCCCATTTGGTAGTCGGAGTTTGCTGTCCACATTATCGATATTAGAGGTATGCTTCTGTAAGGGTAGGGAAGGGTAACCGGGTATACGTACGCAGTAGAGGGACAACAGGCTCATCCAGCCCCAAGAACCGCCCCTGCATCCATGAGATCCCGACAAGGCAATCGCTCACCTGCTGCCACCCCGAGCGATGCGAAAGCGGCCCCTGCCAGCCATAGCAGTTCTCCCTTGTATATATCAAACCCGGGTTCAACTTCCTCAGCTCCTCCGCATCAAATCCCAATTTCGCAAGTACACCAGGTCGATACCCATCAACGACAACATCCGCGCCGCGAACCAGCTCCGCAAAAGCAGCTTTTCCTCCCTCGCTCTTCAAGTTTAGATTCGTGTCGCGCTTGCCTGTGCTCAGATCGACCTATGTCAGTGAGACGTCTGGGAGATCTGAGCTGGTGACCTTGAGGACTTCGGCGCCGAGGACAGCGAGGATCTTAGAGATGACGGGGGCCGCGATGGCGCGCGAGAGGTCGATGACGCGGATTCCGGCCAGTGGGCGCGAGGGGTCTTTTGCTGCGGGCCAGGGTTTGCGTGGGCTGGGACGGGGCTTGAGCGTATAGAGGGGCTCTTTTGCCATGATTTTGCCCTACATCATCTCATCGTTAGCACAATCATCACTTTGCAAGATGAGGAGAGAAACTGCGACATACATGCTCACTCGCAAAGAACTCCTCCGGCGTGTTATATATAACCCCCGCCTGTCTAAACTCCTCATTCACAACCCGATCAATCTCAGCCGCATCCCACTGCGCGACTCTGCCCATGTAGATCTTCTGCGCTTCCTGAATGGTAACATCTTGCTCGGGCACTCCCACCATGCGCATCGTATGCGCAGCATTCATGGATCCATGCAGGTGGTACCACCGTCCGTCCTTGGTCTGATAGACATTAGTGCACTGTTGGTGAATTGGCTTCGTCATTTGGTAGATGTCGCCTTTTGCGATCTCAGCTTTTATTTGTGGGTGTTCGAGCAAGGGCGCGCTGTCGCCGGTAGATTTGACTTTCTTTGCGGCTTCTTGGAGGGATGGGGGGAAGGGGATGGTCTCGCTGTTTAGCAGATGCTCGTGTAGAGCGCGCGCTGCTTCGGCTTGGACGGTATATGTCATTGCGTTGAATTGGACTGGGAGTGGGAACTTAGACTGAGGGAGGATAGATAGACGGGCGTGGTGGATATATACTCCCTCTTCCTGCGACAAACAAATCAGGGGTTCGAACTTTCGGGCTCGGATAGGTCGGCTTAGGGGCTTGCGTGGGCCTCAAAAGTGGTCAACTCACTGTCGGCCGAGGCTGTGCGGGGGTGCCCAGGTTAAGCATTAAGCATTGAGTATGCGGAATATACTGGGTCAGAAGACGAAGATGAGATATCATTGAATCAAGTCAAGTCTATACATACGCCCGAGGAATGGATATCCGCTGAACCCAACCCAAACCGACCTAACCAAACAACAGAAGAAACAAAAGGAAGATTAAGCAACAGCAACACTAGCCCCGGCACTCGCACCCGCCGCCGAATTAGCCGACATGGTCTGCATAAGCTGGAGATAGATATTCGCGAGCCCCGTAACAACAAGCTCATCTGTAACCGCCTTCCCACCAGCCTCAGCAGCCTTCAAGATCTCCAACTTCCCGGCCTTCTTCCCAGACCAACTCTTCCCAGACTTGAAATGAGCATAGACAGTCCCAGCCTCATCCACACACTCCAAATTCATAGAAACCCAACTCTTCTCGCGCTTCCAGGTAAGTTTCTTCCCGCCGAGCGCCCGCGACTCGAACCCAAACTCGTACTTCCATTTACTCGTCGAGCGCATGACACTCTCGTTCCCGTTGATGTTCATGTCGATGTTGCGGCTGAAACTGTGGAATGTTACCGTTGCGGGGAGGTTCGCTGTCCCCTCTGCTTGGAAGATCATGTGTGGTTTGCGGTTGTGGAGGTCTGCGGCGTAGACGAGGGGGCCCTCGGGAGTGTTTTCGCATACGCGCATGTGGCGGCCGGACCAGCTTGTGAAGGCGACGTCGAGGGTGCGCGGGAAGGGTTGTTGAGGCTGCGAGTAGTTGGGGTGTGGAGAATGCGACGGAGGGTACGGCTGTTGCGGGTACAGCTGAGGGAGTGGAGGTTGCGGGGAGTATTGCTGTTGATATGGCTGCGGAGGATATTGCGGCTGCTGGTAGGGCTGTTGGGGGTACCCATAGGGTGGCGGAAGAGGAGGGTTGGCGGGATAGCCATTGTAGCCTGTCTTTGTGTCCATGATGCGTTGAGTGTTCGTAGAGGTAATCGTAAGCTTGAATAAAGGATAGGATGCTGATGATGAAGAGTATTACATCCGGTCAGGACATCGAGTTTTAAATCATCTGTGAAGCTATCACGACTCTCTAACCCAATCTGGCGGCATTCAGCGCGCACCCTCAGCCTCACAGCAACAGGCCAAATGACGTCGCGATCGGTCGCCAAGTTGATATATTACTGGCCAGTTTCAGCCCCCGATCCCGCAATGCTGGCGATGTCAGTGGCGCAGGCAGATCCACGGTACCATTGCCTCGTCTGGGATCGTCGCAGCGACAGTGGAAGGGAAGAGAGTGGACAGTGGTTGACATATCTTGAACCCTTAATCGTGTCTGTAGGGCTGATTGTATGTTGATATGCTGTACTCTGATGAAGGCTGTCCTGCACCATTGGCTGTAGCACTACTGTATACCAAGGAGCAGTGGTAGAACGCCCTGCGCAGGTACAGAGTAAGAGTACATACCTCTGCGGGAGAGTTCATTTACTCACAGCGCAATTGTACTTCAAAGGTCTTGTCGAATTGCATGTGCCGCTAGAAGTTTGATTCAAGATATATATTTTTGAGCAAGAGTAGCATTGGCTGATCTTGGCGCTCCGGACATCGGACCTCATTCGCCCTCTTTCACATGATCATATGGGGGGACTTTTATGCGGATTCCAGGGCAGTTTCGCTCTCGAATACGGGAGTGCCTCGTATATCGAAGAATCTACTTGACAGAAGCTTGTTGTATTGTGTTTGTACCAGTTTTTCACGCACCACCACTTAAGCCTACACGACTATCTCACTAGAAATACGAATACTGCATAAATGGTGCATTAACCTGGCGCAGAGATCGTCGCCGCCAAAGTAACCACTAACTGAATTGAATTCCGGCTCTGCATTGTCAGTCTAATGCCCGTTTCTGCTCCAACTTCCGTAGTGTAACTGCACGAAAGGACTGGAGAAGACGCAGAAACGGAAGTATGAGACTGCTCGAAAATCAACGTGGATAGTTCGGACTTGACGGCGGAGAATATCCACTGTAGCTCCGGAGGACTCACGCAGAGCCGGCAACACGGGCTGTCGGACGCAGCTAAAAGATGCACGTACGGTGCCCCGCAAAGTTGCATGTCTCCAAGACTCCAACTGCACAGCCACGCTGGCACGGAAGTTGATTTTGGAAAGCCTACCTCCGTCTGCACAGAACCCCGCCTCCGTCTGTGCATATTCATTCCGTCTTTTACATCCACCATGCCCCACACCATACACCCACGGACTGCGCCAGCGCTGGATGAGCTGGCACCGCTGATTGAGCGGTCACTGAAGGGGAATTTCGCACACGCGTCCGCGGAAGTCGTACCATGTCCAAACCTACGACGCCCGCCCTTCGGCCTCGCCGCCTCAGGTCTCTGCGGCCATCCCCGGGTCGCCGATGTCGGCGGGCAGGCGAATCTGTTTCCGAGCCCTAACTTCGATGCGAAGTTTGGGCTTTTGTCGCTGGCCAAAACCATGGAGATGGATCCCCGAGGGGGATTCGTGCTTGGGGCTGGGGCAGCGCCGTTCCAGGATATCGGGCATAATGCTGAGCTCGCGCCGAATCTGGCGTGGGAGGAGAATGGGAGGGTTGAAGGGAGCCCTGATTTCGATGACCCGGCATCGCTGGATATCACAAACGGGAGTCGCGTTGTGGAGGTCATTCCCGGCGCAGAGACAGAAAGGTCAATAAATTGCCGCCCTGCACTGAGCACAAACTGCGCACTCATGGTGAACCTCTTCGGCTGCAACGGAGACCCCGGCCCAGTCCTTAAAGTGACCGCACGCTCTCGCACCGGCCCAGCGAGCTTCACAAATGCCATCCGCGCCGGCCTGGCTGATGCGCACGGCCCCAACAACCCCATTAGCATGGGCGGCGTATTCCTGCTCAAGCGCGGGCGTGCAAAATTTCACGTCATGCCTGACTTCCCCGCCGCAGAGGACTTGCCTTTCCGCGACCGGACCCAGCTTGAGAATGAGTGGTTGGAGTATCAGACTTGCGAGGCGCCCGTTGTCTGTCTTACTGTTTTTCATAGTGCGGATTCAGAGGGTCTAGGATTGCGCATGGAGCATACGCATTCTTTTGATACTGAGGGTGGTACGAAGGGCGGACATTACCATTATGACCTTGATGATGGGGTCGAAGGGGAGGAAGTCGAGTATGAGGGGTACCTGAATGTTGCGGAGGTGCTGTATCGGGTTGATCGGCCGTAAGATAAGTCTACGTTTGTGTTTTGTTGGGAGTCGATGATGTATATGGATAGGAAAAAGCGACGACTGGACTAGGCTAGATTAAAAGTCCTCCCTCTACAGAGATGAACTTCACTCCCACAATCTCCTGCCCTATAGGGGTGTACGTTCGCCGGCTCAAGTACTGGGGCGTACTACCTTTTCCCCCATTGCTGGTAGCATAAGCCCCAGGTATGGTTCCTATCAGCGAGCCCTTATTAGCCGGACATCTAGCACAAAGCTGATGTACTCACCCCGTGAACCTCCCATCTCCAGAAGTAACAATATCGGCCCCCGCCCTCGCAAGGACGGTCCTTTCCTTTGAGCTCGGGGTAGAAGCCCAGAACAGATAGCTGTCGCTCCTATCAGCCAAAACGCCTAGACGAATCGGCCCATTGGACCACGAAACAGGAATATCTCGAATGGTTGTTCCAAAATCGCTTGCATTCGCTTCCGCAGCTATTTGTTGCGCGCAGACGCAGTACTCAACTACCGGTACTGCCACCAGCACTGCCCTTTTACCTCAGGGTGAGGGTGTCCAATGATACCGAGATTAATATCCTGCGACTGCGGCCTAGACAGTGTGAACCCACTCTCCTCGTCCGGCGAGGCCGGGTTAAAGCCCACGTCAACAGAGAACTCAAACAACGTCGCCGTTTGCCTGCGAGCAGCGAACACGAATCCCTTTTCGGGGCTGGTCGAGGAATGGCCGGTAACGTTCGACACAGACGGTCTAAGCTTCAGGGAGAAGGGTCGTTCACCCGATAGTGTATGAAAATGCGCTAGAAGAGATGAGCCTGGGGCAAAATAAATCTTGTCCCCTGCATCCACCACTCGGTGAGCCTCTACGCCCAGCGAATATGGTCTATTCAGAACCCAACCGGTCATTCCTCCCTCACAGGGCCAAGAACAGGCCTCCCCTCGGTAGTTGGCACAGCCCATCGTCTGCGCTGCATTTAGGGATGCGTGAGCGTGAATATGAGGAAGGCGGACGTCCCGCAGACTGCTGTGTTGTTGTATTCTACGAAATTGCAGATTGTGTCTGAGTGCCAGCCTGGGAAGACGGGGTTGTGGAATGTGCAGGTTTGGGTTTGGGTTTGGGTTTGTGGTTGTGGTGAGGGTGTCCAGAAGGCGTTGCAGTTGCAGCGGGTTATCGCGAGCGCTATGAGGTACAAAGGGGTGCTATGTCAGAACCACATAATAGCTAGGCTCGTATAGTCTCACAGAATTTGAGTTCCGGTTGGACTAGCTATCATCACATACAGACACAACGAGTGGAAAATCGAAGGCCACTGGCCACGATCTACACATCATCCAGTACAAGCATCCAAAACCAAGACAACACACACTTACTTATCCCCAGTAGCATACTCCCCATTCTCAATCTTCTCACTAAGCTCCTCATTCTCACTAATATACACGGCCAAGTCCTCCCTCTTCTCCAGCAGCAAATCCGCAACCATGCGACTAAACACGATCCCCGCCTTCTCATTGATATGCGTGCCATCGCCCTCACTAAGATCATAGGTCGCCGCGTTGTCGACGCCAATAACATTAATATAATCCGTGCTTGCGGTTATCAGATTAAGGTAGTCGGCCCCAGTATCCTTTGCAGCCGCCAAGGCTTTCTCGTGCCACTTGACGAAGTCCTCCTTTATGGTATCGCTGTGGGAATCGAAGTTGCGGCAGGAGAGGGGGGGTATTATAATCTAGCAAATATTATTAGCTCCTGGTATTCTGACGTAGATACAAAAGTAATATATACCGGCATAGCTCCCAAGGTACTAATATCCTTAACTAACCCTACAAGATTTCTCCCTATAGGTAATCAAGACTTAACCCCTTCTGATCATTATGGCCAAACTGCATAGCCACGATTGTCTCGTAGTCAAAGACCGTCTTATTAATATTCTCCAGGAGACCGTCCCAGCACCCGTTTGCGCGCCACGTTTCGGTCGTAGTTCCGCTCTTCGCGCGGTTTTCGCCGTCCGCGGGGGAGATCACGAAGGACAGGAATCCGCCGCCCGTGACGACGGTTGAGTTGCCGGTGGTGATGAAGTAAGGGGGTTTGTTGTCCGCACGGGTGATGGGGAAGGGGTTGGCTGAGGTGTAGGCTAGGAGGGGAAGAAGGAGGGCTGGAGTTGTGAACTTCATCCTGGAGATGATGAAGGAGATAAAGATAGAGACTTAGATAAGGTGAGAGATGAGTTGCGCTGTTGATCTCCTTGTAGTGAATGCTTTCCTGTGGCTCCGGGCATCTGCGATCCTTTTATGCACAGCATCGGCAAAATGCGATGTATGATCGCAATGATTCAGGAAGTTGAAGAACAAATGGCCCCTAACAAGTCGCGTGATGGTTTGGCGAAATATACAAGATATGCCGATTTTGGCTATCTACAGCCCTAGGGTAGGGCCGGGGAGAGTCGGCTCTTGCCTAAACTGGTAGTGACCGGTAAAGGAGTCGTCGAAAGTAGCATTAGGATGATTGAAATTATATTAGGGCTTCATACTTGTCGAGGCTCTGCTCGGATCAATGGATCTTCATGCAGAGCGCGGCGGAAGTGACGGGTCTGGGGAAATGCCACAGCGAACGTCAGAGGCAGATAGATCTACCCCAGGAACTGGTGACGACAGGCAGCTGACTTAAAGTCCATATCCGCCTTTCTCAATAGCTTTGATGCTGTTTGATTATCGGGCAAACGGATGAAGTACGTGTGGTGTTTGGGCTAGGAGCTGGACAGAGACCGCATTGCATCTTGGTAAGGCCAACTACCGGACACATGGTACGAACGCGAATCTCAACCTGTTCCAACTGACCGAATGGAATAGCAGAAGATGAAAACAGAAAGTCAGGGCCACAGTGTGCAGGAGCTAATTTGGACTAAGCTCCTCTCTGGAATGTCTAATGGAGGTTAAGGATGCGCCATGCCATGTGTCCCCTCCAGCCTGCCTCGACACAACCACTGTACTGTACACCTTCCCTGAAGCAAAGAAACTGACTGAAGAGATACTGTATCTCCCAGTGCAATTACCGTTCATAGTTTGTCTGGACTCCAAAGCAACAGACCACTAGCCCTCAGCGCAGGAACCGCCCGCTCAAGCGTCCACTCCGTACACTTCACCAGCGGCCGTCTTACTTCACCCTCTTCATAAAACACCAGTGGATTCCTCGTCTTGAACGGCTGCGTCCTCATAGTCATAACATTAAACGCCTTCTGCTGCCTCGGCGGCGGGATCGACCTAAGCACGCGATCCCACTCGGCGGGATAACTGGAGGCTGGCGTGACACCGATATATTCCATCGAGCGAGGCTGTTGGACCTTGTCTTGCTCGGACTTGTCCTGCGGGAAGTAGTACATTCCCCCCTCGGACGTGATGTCGCCAGTGACTTGGTGGAGGGTGCCGGTGCCGGTGCCTAGGGATCCGGTCTCAACGAGGATTGCCGTGTGGTATCGCGGGCTTGGGAGGTCGGGGTCCTGGATTGAGAGTTCATAGCGGACTAGGTATACTTCGTGGTAGGCCGGCATAGCGGCCGTGATGGACGGTGAATCGTGTGAATAGCTTCGCTCTATTATGGGTTGTTTGGTACTAGAATTCTAAGAGCAAACAAAGCCAAGGTAATGAGGGCATTCAGATGAGGCAGGGCAGGTGGTTGCCGGCAGTGTCGGGTTAGAGAGGAGGTTGGGAACCAGCCACTCGTACGTATCCCAATGGTTCTCAAGGTGAGTCATCTGCAGTGTGATCACTGAACACCCTCATCGACAGGGTGACAATCGTCCAAGGGGGGTCAAACTATGTTTCATCAGCGACGGTTTATCACCAGTGGAATTTGCAGCGCTTTGAAGCGTGCGAATGCGAGGAATCTGCTGGCCACAGCATCGGTTTATCCAACAGTTCAAAACAATGGCAGCAACAATGCCATGGCAGGGGTGAGAAGGTGCCTTAGAGTGGACCTCCTACAAGGACGAGACACAGAGTTGTCATTAATAAGAACGCGTGTCTATTGAGCTAGAGACACTCATTACCTAGCAAGCCATAACCAATGGTGAACAAATAATAAATCGTAAGTAAGCACTAAGCAATAACATTACGGACCGGACACAGTTGGAAGAACTCAATGAACCAAAAGAGCACCACAGTTTCCCCATGCCATCCCCACCTGCAAAATACCATCGTCTTATCCAGAGCGTCTAGAACATTTAGGATATCTAGAACTGCAGCAAACTAGCAACAAACGCAGCAAGAGCAACAGCAAATCCATGAGTCGAAGAAAGCAAGCCACCTGGAGAAGCATTAAAAATCGGCGTCGGGGAGCCCGTAGCAGGCGTCGTCGAACTAGGGGTCATACTACTCAAGACGCTCATTGTTGTGCCGCTTGTTGGCGTCACTGTTATGCTCGCACCCGGACTGCCGCTCGCGCTTCCAGTTGCACTTGCACTTCCGCTTGCACTCCCGCTTGCACTGCCAATGCCGCTGGCACTGGTACTCGAGCCGACGTTAGATGTTGGAACGATGCTTGAGCTGGTCGGGGTCGGGGTCGGGGTCGGGGTCGGAACAGGGACAGGGACAACAGACAAACTAGAACTGGAAGCCGAAGCCAAACTTGAGCTCGCAACCACCGTCGAAGACGAATCATCATCATCCGTATCCGAATCCGTATCGGTCCCATTGCTCGCCGAAATACTCTCCCAACTCCCCGTCATATCCGTCCAGCTATAACTCTCTGCCGGATTATAATTCACAATCCTAACAGAAGAAACATACATCGTGAACGGCGCATCTGTATAATTCGTCTCGCCACCCGCCCACTCAATCGTCCCCTGCGAATTGTCCGGGTCGCCGCCTGCCCAGATGCCTATACGCACGCGCATCGGTGTCTGCGGGTAATTCGTGCCGCCGACGGCATCGGCGTAATTGAGTGTTCGGACGAGGTTGCCGTCGACGTACCACTCCGTTTGCGAGGATGTCCAGGAGATGCCGTAGGTGTGGAATTCTTCGGTGGGATTTGAGACGCTGACGGTTGTGGCGCGGTCGTAGGAGGTTGTGTTGCCTTTACCGAAGTAGTTTGTGGAGATTTGGTTGTCGAAGGTGCTTACTTGTTCCTAGATGGGATTGTTAACCTGTTGAGGTAGATGGGAGAGGATAGGACAAACCCAGTCGATCTCGTCCAAGTCATCGGACTCCAAGATAGCGGTGCTGACGATGCCGGTGCCGTTGGCAGCACGCATAACAATCTCAAAGTAGCCAAAGAAGATGTAAAAGTCTGTCTCGATGGTCGGGGCATCGCCCTGCTCGTTGATCGTGAATGCAGCTCCAAGCGAGGTGCTCTCGATCGACCCGGATGCCACATTCCAGCCATCGAAGGAGTCGTCGCCGGTAGTGAAGTCAGTGTAGAAGGTCCAGGAATCGAGGCCATCGTCCGCTGGGCAGCTTGCTACAGAAGTCAGTCAGTACATCGTATTCAGATAGAAGCCGTAGTGTAGCTCTGCGTACTCTCCGTAGGGTTACAGTCCGTATACGTCTGAGCAGCGCACGACTGAATCGCAGCCGCGGCGGCTATCGCAGTCCACTTGAGAGAGAACCTCATGATGCTGATTGCAAAGTGGCGTACAGTTCAATGCAAAGACCAATGACTCTCAAAAGTGCAAGTCGCGCCACTCGGTGGGCTGCCCTTATATACTGCGGAATCAAGATCCATTGCGCGGGTGGAGTTTTGTACCTGTGGCGGCGGAATACACCTTCGACTCAGACCACAAGGATTTAGCATTCGGTGTCGCTGAACAATTCCGATTCGTCAGTGAATGTACATTCGGATTTAATTTGACCACTGTCAAGATCCATCAAAACATTAAAGCCGCAGGTATCCCCACTCAAGAAGCTTTTGTGGATGCTGACGATTCGGCTTGCGCGGCTAGCCCCAGCAATGTCCGAGTGTGTACGTGTGGTTGGCTTGGACCATGGAACCATTGTAAAAAGTTCATGAACAACGCGGTGGCTGGTCTGGATTGTTTGGAGGGGGCTGAGGTCTTGAAATAGATTTGGCGAGGAGACTACGTCACGGAGCTGTGCGCTGTGGGTTTCGCTCTCAGGTTCCGGATGTTCGTCCCACTTGCTGTGGGAAGAGACTCCAGCCGAGCTGCGATGTCTTGAGATGTTTCAGATCTATTGCTAGTTGTATGGCATGTTGAGATACCAGGTCCGCAGAGTGGTCAGATATTAAATGTGGTTCTCTGAATGTTGGCTTGCTGAGTGAGGGACTAAAGAGACTTTTGCTTAGGAACACCAGCCACAGAGACCATGCATTGTTAGCCCCTCGGTCTATGTAGAGCATGATCCGCCGATAGGTTTAAGGGAGCCAAAGATAGATTACCCCTGACAATGATTTGTACGATGTGCATGTGCAGGTGTGCTCCAGTTTGCACAGATGCGCCTTTGGCAAGGCTCTTCTACGAGCCACATCCATGCCATCGGATCGAAGTCAAGTGTCAGATATAGTCTAAAATGGACTAGAGATCCGCTTGGCTGGTCCTGGGAAGAGAGAACCATGGCTGTACAGTCAGCGGCTGAATCAGTCTGATAATCAAAAACTCTTGGACTTTGTTTGAACTTATGCCAAGACAAGCTTGTATATGTAGTTAGAATTAGGAGAAACTTGTGCTATATTATATTTTAGAATAGTATGAAACTGTGAGTAATATAATGATTCTAAATGCTAATCGCCTTTCAGCTACGTCACAGTCCTGTAGAACTCAAGCTTCACTCCCGCCACTACAACGCGCCCAAAGTACAGGTAAGAGGGGGCGGAGACCCGCGCCTTCTTAGATTCAAATTATCTGTGATATACTAAGCAGCTGGGAAGAATACCCAAGATTGCAAAGGCTGCTTTTCATAATCAACACGCAATTTATAATATCAAAAGCACCTGGAGCACGCTAGTAGCGCGAGGACCCCTCTAGTGCGTGCTGGATGATGGTGCCTTATTACGCCTCTCATGCTAGAAGCTCTCTGCAAACACTTACCAGAGGAGCTCACATCATACTTGGATAAAATAGCTGTTTCCCTACGGGACAAATTCAAGATGGATGTAAGCACTTGCAGTATTAGGAAGGCCATTGCCTCTATTAGTTAAGACAAAGAAGGCCGCATGACAAAAGGTAAAAGAGTATAATCTGGACTTGAATTGAAGGAGAAGTATCTGCATATTATATCTAAGTTTTATTATACCAGCTAGTCGTCGCTGACGAGTACTTATTTATCCTGTCACGTAGAGCTTCGCTGCTTATTCTAGCTGTGCAAGCTAAAGGGCGAAGAGCTTTTTTTGGGGGGGAAGGGGGGGTGGTGTACAAGGGGCAACTTTTTATCTCGTGGGTTTTCGGCGGCATTCTAGAATCAATCCATCTGTCCATGAGAGTGGAGCGCTGGTGGGAGAGCCCGGTGGGAGAACCCGGTGGCAGCTCCGTAGGTGTCTGGTTACAAATATAATAACTTATTAATCATATGGATGTCATCACATTGATGGTATAAATCATGATGTTGTTCCTTCAGTAGAGCAGAACACAACTCATCTTCAGAACAGACCACCACCACACCCCTCCTTCCTCTCATGTCTATTCCTCAATCCTACAAAGCTTTTCGGCGGACTGCCGATGGCTCGACGGTTGAGATGGTAGAGGAGAAGCTGCCATCATCTCTTCAACCCACCCAGGTTTTGCTTCGCATCTATGCTGTCTCCCTCAATTACAGGGATGTTGCAATGATGAACGGAAAGTATCCAGTTCCGGCAATTGACCGAGGTATTCCAGCCTCCGACTGTGCAGCAGAAGTCGCCGCGGTTGGGTCTGAAGTAGAGGATTTTCGTCCAGGAGATCGTGCTGCGCCTCTTTTTGATTTAAATAGTATCACTGGAACTGAGGACGCAACAGAGGCTCTAGGAGGGGATATTGATGGTGTCCTGAGACAATATGCTATTTTTGACCAAAATGTGTTGGTTCACTTGCCCAAGCATCTTTCTTGGGAGGAGGTGGGTTTACCTTCCAAATACCTAAGTCAGAGATAGATGCATGCTAAACTTTTGATGCTCCCTCGCAGGCGGCCTGCATCACTTGCGCAGGAACAACTGCATGGCAAGCACTTGATATGCCACGATCGAGTGGTACTGCATTGCTTCAAGGTAAATCTTCTGTCATGCTCTGTAGTAACTCAGAGAAAGCTAACTTTGAGATCCAAGGGACTGGAGGAGTTAGCATGTTTGCGCTACTTATCTGCTTGGCAGCTGGAATCCGGCCGATTATAACATCTTCGTCTGACAGAAAGTTAGAAATAGCGCAGGCTCTAGGGGACCCAGGGGTGGTGCAAGCCATTAACTACAGAACTCACCCTGACTGGGATGGGCAAGCACGACAACTCACTGGTGGACGAGGTGTTGATGTTGTGGTTGACAATATAGGCCCTACTGCTATCGCACAGACTCTCTCTTCCCTCGCTCGGAGAGGTATTGTTTCTCTTGTCGGGTTTCTAGGAGGGTTCAAGATGGATGAGCAACCTGATGTACTTGGACCCGTGCTACTAAAGAGCGCGACAGTAAAGTTTGTCTTTGTCCACCCCTGCCAACTTCTGACCACAGCTGCTTGTAAGATTACTAACCTATCATATCTAGGGGACTGAACCCGGGCTCAAAGTTTGATCTACAGAACTTATGCAAGTTCCTGGAAGAAAAGGCAGTTCGCCTGGAGCCTCTATTAGATAACACCATCTTTTCTTTTGACAATTCAAAGGCCGCATTTGATCACCTCTATGCTGCCAAACACATGGGCAAGGTAGTCATCAGAATCTAATATCTGACAATGACTATACGCGAGATATGCAAGAGATCTCAAGTTCTTTTTTTTTTTTTTTTTTTTTTTTTTTTTTTTTTTTTTTTTTTTTTTTTTTTTTTTTTTTTTTTTTTTTTTTTTTAGCTAGCTCCAAGATGTTTTCTGACTGCGAGGTCCATTCTACTGTTACGTAGTAAATATAATAACGTAATACTAGCATTTGAGAATAGCTCCCTTAGTATAGTGGAAAGATTTATTATTTATAATAAGGATAGACTTTGGCTCTAGTCATCTGCTATAATAACCAATAAGCTGCTTAATAATATCCTTGAACACCCTCGTATATTTAATCCTTGGAAGACTCGTGATGCCAAACACCATCCTGACCATACGCACGGAGAACCTGGTATCGCTGGCCCTGCTAGAAATGGCAGATCTGGCCGGGCGCCGCGCCGGGGGGAGACCAGCCTGTTCCCCTGAAACCAGCCCCTTCGGTCGAACTCTTTGATTTGGTGTGGTTATTGTTTGGCTAGGACGATTATTGTCGCTTCTCAGACATACACGACTGTAAAAACCCATTACATCTATTTCAGGTCGTTCGCACCGCCCGAAAGTGTCTTGGAATAGGATGTTAGTATAGTAAACTCCTGGGGTCCAGAGGCGTGAATAGCGTTAGCGTCGTCGTATATAGGCAATAGAAAATAACATAAATACAGCAAAGCTAGTCCTAAGGAGCATAATCCAAATCCCAATTGACACCAAGGGCCTCGTTAACTTTCGAAATCCACATCTCATCCATGGTATTATCCAACAGATGATCGAACACGCCTCTCACTGCAGCAAAGTCCCATTCCGCCTTGCTCGCTGCTTTCCACAAGAGTGTATGTGTTGGCAACGGAAACTGCAAGTCCCTTACAGTCAGTCTTGTATGGTTGTTTATGTCGGTGGTCCGCTGCCCAACCCTGCTGACTGCCCGGTAGACTCCGTATAGAGCCAAGTTGAACCTCTTGGTTTCTTCAATGCCCAGCCAGATATATGAACCGGGATTACTTTGGGAATATCGGGCAAGTATATTTGGATAATATAGCATGCCCAGTCTTTTGCAACTCCCAACAAGCGAGTTAAGAAGGTTGGTGTTAGTACGGGAGAGAGAAGGCCTCAAGTCGATGCCGAGGTTCCCATTGCCTGCATGCATGAGAGCGAAGATTATATGCAGTAAGATTCCCTGGTATATCGGGATCGGCCAAGAGGCACCACCTACATCCTCTGCGGCAGAGACATCCCATGCTTCCTAGTAATGTCTCATCAGTACAGTAGGCCGCCAACAACGCAGATTCCACTCACTCTCTGCTGACTGATGGCCGAGGCCAGGGTGTTGTGGAGGTCAATCGCTGCTGACCGTGCATTCGGCTCCTCGCTCATCCACAGCCCAATAACAACCATAGCATGGACCAGTAAGGGCGACTCAATGTTCTCGTCGAATGAGCCCCGGTGGACGAAGAGCCAATGCGGGTGGAATTTTTCGAAGTACAGATCAAGAAAGCGACGGCCCGGCCAAGAGCGGCCCGCACTCGAAGGTGGAATATCAGATCCGCCTGGCGGGGGACTGGGAGCTTCAGCCTGTCTGTTCAGGGAACAGTGAATCCCTCGGCGTAGGCACTCGCTGCATGGCGATCCTCCCTGACATCGGGATTTCGCTTTCCGACAATGGGCACAGGCATGTTTGATGTAAGTAGGTCTGTTTGCTCCATGGATCTGAGACATATGTCGCCGAAGAGAGTCACTATACTAGCGTTAGAGGCTATGACTACCACTGGGAATGACCGATTTCTTACCTTCGACCGAACTCTCGACTGCAGGTTGGACATGGAAATGACTGGCGTTGGCGGTGTTGCGCTTCGTGGCGAACGAGATGTTCTTTGCGTGAGTACCTTGCATTGCAACTGGGGAATTGACAAACGAATTCCTTTGAAGGCATCCTACGTGTATAATCGGTGCTCATCATGTAAGACCAGGTTTACGCGCTTAATATATCTAGCTCCTTGTTCCATCTGGGCGGTTCGTGGTTCACATGTAGTTAACTAGTTAACGTAATCCACAAGCGAGCGACGCACACAAGCGAGTGACGCACCTCCACGCGTTTTAGCCGCGATTGAAATACTCACCTAATTTAACCAGCAACCATGCCACCAAAAGCGCGTCGAAATCCAAAAAATTCTGTTAAACAGGAGGGGAAGATATTACTAGTAATCTCTAATTTAAAAAATAAAAAATTTCCTTTTATATAAGCAATAGCACATGTTTATTAAATCCCTGAACCTACCTTTCCAAAGAGACTAAAAGGTAATACTTTTTGATATAAAACACGCGCTAACTTCTATAAGCTAACTTAAAATAAAAAAGAATCTCTTATATAATAGATTTTCTTCTTAAATTAGCATGGTGTAGCTCCCTGGCTATCTCATGTATAAGAAATAGCTAATATCTTACTAGTAAAGCATAGCATAACTCCTATCTAGACTATTAGAAAGAACTAGGTATATAATTTTATATAATACTAGAATAAACTTAAAACTTGCTTCTCTTGCTAGTATAATTATTAGCGTGCGAAGTGCAAGGATCTAAAGATAATTTCTAAGTAGTTTAACTATATACAAGTTACTAGGATATAGTACGGGATTGCTGATAAGGATATCTATAACTTTAATAAGACTGGCTTTGCAATAAGCCTTGTAGCTACTATAAATGTAGTTACAAGAGCTAAGATAGTTGGCCGGCTATTCCTTATATAACTAGGTAATCGTGAATAGGTTATATCTATTAAGTATATTAATTATACAGGGTAGGTACTTCCACTATATTATCTTTAAAGGGAAGGTCTATATTAAAGGATAGTATAAGGATAATACCTTACCACGCGACTGGAGGATTTAGTATAAATAGCTAAATAACTAATAAAATTGGACTATAATAGCTTTAAAAACTCTTTATTCCAGTAACTAATAGTTATATAACTAGTAGATACCGGCTATTAGTTCTAGATAGCTGTCACGCAGTGTGCGTACTTCGGTATATCGGTCATCCCTGATGACTCAGCTCTTAGTCAGCATAGGTAGTTAGCTCCCGCCGCCGGCGGTCTCTGAATAGCATCAACTTATCCACTTCAATACTTCACTATAGGCCTGTCGGGTCCCAATTCGCTACATTAATCTTACTTTTAAATTCTATAATCTTATATTTACCTCTAAACATCATAATACTCTAACATGACAAAAATACAGCAGTAATTTATATTTACTTGAAGAAATACTTATACTAGCAAAATAAAACTCTTGGGCTTTGTTTAAACTTATGCCAGGACAAGCTAGTATATATATAAAATTAGGGAAAACTTTTGCTATATTATATTCTAGAACAGTAGGAAACTATAAGTAATATAACAATTCCAAATACCGACCGCCTTTCAGCTACGTCACAGTCTCCCCTGTGTGGTTCGTGAAAGGCTTGGCGAGCAGCCCCTACCAAAACGGAGAAGTCCTGAAGCAACAATTCTCTCAGCAGACAATTGTCTATTTATAGCAGTATAAGATACCGGATAGGGCCTTGAGAATCCTCCTTTCTTAGCGAGATAGAACTATGATGACTAGACCTTATAGATTAGCCACCGTATTAGATTCGAGAGGAACTAAAGATACGGCTACAATGTTCTAGGAAAGAAACAAGTCTATATAGATTCTGTTTACTCTCGCAAGCCTCCATTCTGTAGAGAGATTAGAGAACATAGAGAGTTTAAAAAAAATTGATTGCTATTTATTATTTCAAAATCCTATAAAGACAATTGACCTAGGCCGTATCCCAAGGCAAACATGTTTGACCTAATCGCCAAATAAATAGGCCTAGCCTCATGAGGGAGACATAATACTTATTCCCCATTCAAAGCTATCCAGTCATGCTGTAGAGATATCCCTAGGTCTGTGTGGGGTGAATTGATAGGCTTGCAACTCCCAGATTGAATCCTCAGTGATCCTAGGTCAATTCTGAGAGGTGAACCATTTCGAGAAACTTTAGGTTTAATAATCATTCTGTTTGTGTTTAGAGTCTCTTACAACATGCCTGTCGCGGTGTCCCAAAGCCGCACTGTCTTATCGCCAGGCCCAGACGCCAGCAGCTGGTGATCGAGTGAGAAAGCTACCGAGTGAACCCAGCCTGAATGGCCTTCAAGCAGTCCCTGGAGAAAGAAAGTCTGCCCTGCGTCTCCTATGCATCAGATACTGTTGCAGATGCTGATTACACCGCCGATGGGAGACTGTCCGTAAGCTGCAAAGGACCATCAAAGGTAACCATCAATGGCATCATAGAATGAACAGTCCATGTGGTCATTCTGCCTGCTATTTTACTTGGGTGCTGGGGTTTGGGAATTTAGATTGAGGGCGGATCCCAAGCATGCGGCCTCAATTTAGACACATATAGCAACTCATCACTTCACGAATCAGCTGCTATTGCCCTAGAAAGACATCTCGCCTGACCTGGTAGCTGTTAGTGGCATCGGCATTTATATAACCTTCTTCATTGTTTCTACAAACAAAGACATTGGTTCATACCTCTTAGCTGGCCCCATCTTAATACGCTCCGCAATTTAGTTAATAGCGAGCTGGGGAGCCTATTCCCGGGCGACCATACCGTAGGGGATATCAGCCGGCATCTCCATCTTAATCAAACTAATACTCTTAAAACCGGGGTCTTAATAACATTCTATAATCCTCTCAGCGCAGAGATGAACACGACTTTGTTATGGGATATCCACTGTCAATGTTGTCACTGAATTATGCCTCTAATGAAAGCCAATTTTACGGACTATTGGGACCTGTTCTTCTGGACTGTGAGGGTGGATAATGTTATCAGATAATCGCCCGATGATATAGCGTGGCAGACAATCTCGAACTTCTTTATAGGCAAGGTACGTGTCAGAAAATCAGGAGCATACTGGTGATTTCGTTTATTGACTAGGGTACGAAGCCTTATGCAGGTAGCGGTCAACCGGACAATAAGAGCTTAGCATTAGACCACACAAATCTCCGAATGCCTTGGTGGTTTAGGTAATATACTGGGCATTTTGGTCAAGAGCGCGGGAGATCCGGTGGAAGCTCCTGTGGTGGCTCCGTACATCATATATCACGGCCCGATACAACCTTATTAGTTAAGCCGTTGGATGATCTAGGACGTAATTTGTAATTATATACTAAACTGGTTTATAATCGTTCCCATACCCATTGAACATGCCCACCTGATTTTTTTCTACTTAAACGGGCAATGGTGCCCCGCAAGTCCATCGGAATGCGATCTCAACTTGGATGTTGAAGCTCTTAAGGCACTTACGCTGATCAAAGTTACCAATTGCTTCTACCATCACAGCCCAATTCATTCGACGCCATCTCAAGAGCAGATTTTCTACCGTCCAATTTGTCCGTTCAGCAGCATGACATCTGAGGCCAAGATCCTCTTAACCGGTGCTACGGGCTTCATCGGGGGCAGTATCCTCACTGCGCTGCTCCAGTCGTCTGTGTCGTCGCTCCAATCCGGCCCAATAACCTGCCTGCTGCGAGGTGCTGATCGCGCAGCTCTCCTCACCTCCACCTACGGCAAGCGCGTCAGGCCCGCTCTCTACGGTGGCCTTGATGACCTAGAGACTACCACCGCCGTCGCCGCACAGCACGACATCGTCATCAACACCACCCTAGGCTTTCATTCCTCATCCACGAAGGCGCTCCTCCGCGGCCTGGCGCAGCGGAAGGTACATACTGGCCGTGACGTCTGGATGATCCACACATCCGGCACATCCAACATCGGCGACAAACCCATCACTAACCCCGTTGGAGTGAGGGAGTTCGACGATCTGGCCGACGACGTGTATGCCCACGAGAAGGCGCTCGAGGCGGCGGAGCCCTACGCGCAGCGAACCACCGAGCTGGGCGTCATCGACACTGGCCTTGAGCTGGGAGTCAAGACGCTCGTGATCATGAGTCCTATCATCTACGGGAACGGCACTGGCTTGTTCAACAGAGTTAGCATCCACACCGGGTACATGAAGGCGATGCTGCAGATCGGACATGCGGTGGTGGTGGGTGACGGGACTGGCGTATGGGACCATGTGCACATTCAGGATCTGGCCGACTTGTACCGGCTTGTCGTGCTGGATATCCTGGAGCGGGAAGGCAAGACTCTGCCCACTGGGAAGAAGGGGATCATGTTCAGCGCCAATGGACGGCATTCGTGGTTGGAATATTCGCAGCTGGTGGCGGATGCTTGCTACGAGCGGGGTCTCATATCGGAGACGAAGGTCACTCATATCAACTTAGAGCAAGCAGCAGCGACTCTAATGCCGCGTCTCGGTTTTGTTAATGAGGTGTTTGCGAAGGAGGATTTGGAACCGGCTGCGGAGATGTTCTGCAATAACGAGAGGACGGTCGCTAATGTTGCCCGGACTCTTGGGTGGAATCCGGTAAAGGGAGACGAAGCCTGGAGACAGGCGTTTCGGGATGATGTGGACGCTATCCGGCAAACAGTGTCCTACTAGGGCTACCAATTGAGTATTAAAATATGAACGAAGTAACCAACGTAATCCACAAGCGAGCGACGCGCCCAAGCGAGTGACGCACCTCTGTATTCCATATAAAATAGCACTTGCTTATACTCTAATATCTCAACAACAAGTAGGTTTAGAGACATAGAATTTTATATATAGCCTATATTTAGTAGTTAAAGTTTTTGATTGTCAGACTAATTCAGCCGCTGACTGTACAGCATATAGATAAGTTACCCCTGGCCTTGCGTAAGTAGACGCGTCCTCAAACTTGGCGAAGCCGGATTACGTTTCTCGTCTCATTTGAGAAGCAAAACGAGGTCAGTCACAGGAATCGAAGGCCACCCATGCGTGCTTCTCAATGCTTATCTAGAAGCAAAATGTGGTCTTGCGGTTATATAAGATCGTGTCTCATTGATCACCCTTGACGGCAGGGAATAGAATGGAGCTGAGCTGTAGCACGGATGCATTATATGGAGTCAGTAGAAAGCAATCTTGATAAAACTGTCTGATGGCAAGGCTGTGATGGATATTAGATCAGACCTCGTGGCTGTTCGATGTTCTCTTCCTGGCAATGCATATTGTGGCTGCCAAGGATTTCAGAATCCACACTGTTTCTCCACCTTCTTCACCACTATCTACCTATGGTCAGTTAATTTTTGGGATAGTATTCCATGGTATGAACATCAGGATGAATATCACGGGCAGGTGAAAGGTGTCCGAGGTTCACGAACGAGCGATGCCGCTATTTGTTCTGTAGCCATGGTAGCCAGGACTGCAACCCGAACAGAAATGCCAAACACTCATTGTTCCGAGTTCGAGGAACCAGGATAGACTCTCAGTTCTAGGTAGTCTGACCCAAAATTCCGGTATTTGAGGTATCTCGGATTGGCCATGCAGATTGTATAGAACAAGAATATGCACTACATATCGCTAACCACTCAAAAAGTCCAGGAGACAACCACATACGGCGCGCTTCTCAATCTCAGAGACATTCAATATCTATACACCCCTAACCCACCTCTCCACCAACCTCGCCGGCAAATACAACAGCCCCGCCAGAACAAGCGCAATCTCAAACCCAATATCCCCCGTCGTCTCCGCAATCGGCCCAGTGAACCACGCCTGCCCCATACAAGGCACAATAAGACCAAACGACAAAGCCATCGCGCCAATGGCCGCAACACCAGTAGGAAGCCGTTTAGGCGAGTCCCAGGTTTCCGAACTCGCGTCGTAAGAAGCACAATCCCCGCGCCGGAAAAAGAAATGCTCAACACATACGACGGATACGAAAGCCGCAGACCAATAGGCGATAATGTACAAGAAATTCTCAAGATTCGTGAAGAACGACCGCGCCGCGACGACGGAGACGGGGATCAGAATGGCCGTGTAGATGATCGAGAAGATGAATCTCGGCACGCGGATGAAGAAGGGGAGGAGCAGCTGGAAGTTCAGGGAAATAGAGTACATTGAGGCCGCGAGGTTACCAAGGAGCGAGAAGGAAAGGAGGACAGAGACGAATTTGCCGAAGCCGCCGGCGGGAGAGAGCATGGCGTCTAGGACGCCGCCGACGCCGTATGTTGTGTAGCCTTCTGACCAGGAGGCGACTGCGGGGGCTGTGGCGCCGATTGCGGCGCCTAGGGCCATGAGGAGGACTGTGGGGACGAAGAGGCCGAGGTAGGTGTAGGCGAAGATGCGAAATGTTGAGACGGTAGGGGTGCAGTATACGCTGAAATCGGCGGCCATGCCCTAATCCTGTTAGCTCGATCTGAAGGAATGGGAAGGATGGGATGGGACGCACAGCCCATGGGATAAGGAATCCAGCAATAACGCCTCCAAACGAGAGAACCGTCGCCGCCGTGGGCGGTTCGGTTGGTGTTTGCCTCGCAAGACGGCTACCACCAACGCCAGTTGCAATGACAATAGCGACGAGGGCAAAAAGCCAGCAGTATCGCTCGTACTGGTGCAGAAATTTGTAGCCGCCAAAAGACACTACCATACCGCATATGCCGATGACCACAATGCCAGCCGTGTCGTCGATGCTGCCATTAGAGACAGCCGCGAGGGTCGAGCCACCAAGCACTGACGAGACAACGCCAAACCCTGCGATCGTGCAGAGGTTTAATGCGACTATCACTGAGACAAGGTAGTACCTTTACCTTCATTAGCATAACAAGCTTATCTTGGCAGAGGAAAATCTACATACCCGAATGTGAATCGCGCATGAAGCATCTGCCGCAATCCCGTCCGCGAGCCAAAGGTGCTAAAGTACGCCGGGGGTATAGTACACAACATATTGAAAAATAGAATGACCAGCGACGCATCGCGCAAGCTCATGCCCATCACGAATGTCCCCACCATCCCAGTGACGATCCTGCATATTCATAGATCAGCACAGACCAATGCCTCGGCCTCGGGGTACTGGGTATAAAACATACGGCAGTAAATTTGTACTCAGCGTGAACCAGACAAAGAAAACATTGATAAACCGACTATCAGTGCGCTCCTCCACAGGCACAGGCGCCACCCCGCGCAGTTCAACGCCCCAGTTTGCGATTCGCGAGACCCATTTCTCGGGCAGGCGGGGGAACTTGCCCTTGTGCTGGGATTCTGCGGTGGCGAAGGCAACGTCCGCCGCAGGGGAAGGGGCCTCGACCATGTTTAATAGTTATCAGGGACGGCAATGGCGCATCGTCTGCCGGCGTGATGGAGAAGAAGTTTTATCTTGATCTCAGAAAAGTGAGTCACGGGACGAAGTCGGCGATGGAGGCAAATCAGACTCGAGTTTTGCGGGTGCGGCGGGGGCCCTGATTGGTTGGTTTTTCGGCTGTCAGATCGCGGTCTCCACTCTGTATCTAGAGTCTCTGGGCCATCTTCAGGTACACAATACCTTTTCCAGTATAGACTCCAGCTATGAGAAATGCCGCAGGATTGAAGAACTATGCTGTCTCAGTCAGACACTACGCCTTTAGGCACCCATGGCGCGAAACGCCATCAAAGTATACACTACCACGTCAAGCAGACACTTGACTGGATCCTATCATATACAACCCGAAAGAGACTGAGCAAGTATTCCGAAATGTTTTGCCCAGCTCTAAGAGGCGTAAACAGTGCCAGCCGGTGCCGCGACGTCGCCTCCGCCTTCTCTACTCTTACTCCATACACAACTGGCTATTCTCCAAAACACTTCGTTTGCTCTGCAGCTACCTAGTAGTCAAAATAATAATAAAATAAAAATAACGGAACCATGCTCATCTCCGCTACAGGGTGTACCGGAAATCCGGCGATCCTTCGAGGATCTTCTCTCCGCGGTCGGCCTTGCGATTGCTGATCCAGAAATGAAGGCTCAAGACACCCACGACAATGAGAAGACACAGCTGGCACCTATCGCAAACCATCGTCAACTGGGCCCATGACTAGCATTGGACAGAGGGAACTCACGCAATAACAGCCCAGATACCCGGAATATAGTCAGGAGCGTCCTCCGATCGGAACACCAGGCTCCCCGCAATACCCCCGATCCCGCCGAACGCAACCAGCGTCGCACTGGCAAAGGCCCGCGTCCACTGCCCCCGAATGTTGTTCGCTTGATACGCCATGCAGGCTGGGATATTGGCGTTTGCTCCGGCTGTCGTGAGGAACACTCCGAAGAAACGGACCGCTGCGCTGCTGTGGAAGCCCATGATCGGGAGCCCAATGAGAGTGATAACACTGTTGAGCACGAGGATTGGAGCGCGCACGCGGTACTTGTCTCCGAGCCAGGAGGTGAACATCATGAGAATACCCGCGAGAGCGAACGGCGGTGCGACCAGACACTGTGCCGCTGCCACGCTGAAGCCCATATTGTCGCGGAGGATAATGGGAAGGAAATACGCGATTCCATACGATAGCGTGGTTAGAGCACTGCGACCATGCGTCAGCCCAGCAGTTTGGGAAGAAGGTTCTGGCAGGAAACAAACAAAAAGATGAATGCGAAGGCCCAAATCTTGAGATCCAGCGCCGGACGAAGGAACTTGACCAGATTAAACGGCTCTGGGTTGGCATCCGCTCGGTCTCTATTCAGGCGGCGGAGAATGAATGCGCATTCTCGTTCGTTTAGGAAACCCCACGCGTTGAAGGCTTTGTCAGGAAAGTCAACGACAAAAATCATGCACAAGATGCCCACGATGAATGTCAACTGGACTTGTTAGCCTCGCAGTTCCCACCGGATTGAGTGTTCTTACCACGGCCTGCATGATGAAGATCCACTGCCAGCCACCATAGCCTTGGAGAGGTGCCATTTGGCTGAATCCATAAGCGAGTATGCCTGAAAGGGCAGATGCAACGCAGCCGATAAGGTAAAAGAACCCGTAACGCTGCTGAACCTCATCTACAGCAACCGGTGTCAGTTCAGTAATATCATTGCCCTATGGAATAGAAGAAGGCAAAATACGAACATCGTGAATACCAGCAAGACAACAGATACACCGTGCCTGGGAAGAAACCTGCTTCGAGGACACCGAGGAGTGCGCGCAGGCCAGACAGCGTCTGCCAGTCAGGGGCGAACGCAAATCCCTATACGAGTATCCGTTTAGTACAGTTTCACTTGGAGGACAGTATCAATATCATACAATCAAGCATACGCCCCAAGTCATGACGATCACAGAGATAAAGATCCTCGGCCCGATCTTTCGAATTACGGCAGTTGCCAAAGGCTGGAATACGATGTAGGTCACGAAGAAGACCAGCACCATGATCGACTGGATCGCATCAGCGCGCTGCGAGACTAAGAAGGAGTATCTATCTAACGAACATATCGAAAACCGATATACAGCTCAAGATCTTCCATCATCCTGTGACGTCCAATGTTAGTATGGATAATTTTTTTGCAAAGACAAGGCCAACGTTACCCAGTAATTGCCGCGACTGAGACGTTTGTGCGATCCATCAGACTGATGCAGTACGCAGCCCCGGTAATGGTGACAAGCCGGCGGTCAACGCGGTGGATGATCTTTCGCTGCTCTGCGTAGGTGAATTCTTCATCATCGTCAATGTTCACGACGCCCTTCATTGCGGAAGCTTTCTCGACATTTTCGACATTCTCCGTCGAGACCTGTCCAGTAGAGACTTTTTCAATGTCATTAACCATGGTGGCAGCACTGTTTAGAAAGCCCGGCGTCTTTGGAATTATGACGAGACTGTCAGGTGGGACAACGTCGGGGTAAGATGGGCCTCTTTATATCCCTTCGTCCAAGCCGACGCCAATGGCTAGCTGCATCTTCCCAGATCCCCGTTCAACGTTGGCAAACTGGAGCGAGCAGTCGCGGGGAGATTGAGGGGATCACTTGGCAACGCCTCTTCTTGACGAACCCATCAGCAGGACGGAACGTCAAGAAACCTGGCTGACACGCATTAAACAGTATTTCCTCACTGGATGCTCAGCTTTTGCCCCTGTACCAGATCCACAACACACCATACCCTCGGCTTCTGTCGGTTATGATACGAAGCTGTCATCCATCGTCAGAGCTTGACGCCACCAGGTTTGGTGCGCCCCTGATGGACTCTACGAGCAAGTAACTAGCCCAGCTTTGTCACACATGTGTGGTCGTCTCGGAGATTTCTGTCCAGCATTATTAAGGAGGAACGCCAGGGTGCTGCGCGATGCCCCTTGCTTATCTGCAGGCGTGAATCTTTCTGGAACGAGGTCCTACTTCTCCTGACACTGATACAGTCTATCACTTCGTATACTCCATTCCCTTTGCATGCGACATGTCTGCCTACCCCGCAATACACTAACTCCCATGCCTTGGCCCATCCCCACTGCCCCACGCGCAACCCCAGATTTCCGCGCAGCTCCACGATGGCTCAATCCTTTCTCATTGAGCCAACAACGGCCAGTCCGGTCGTCGTCGCCTCTTTGGCTGGGTACTCCTTGATGTGGAACCCCAAGAACCCGGATACGCAGAGCTCCCTGTTTAGTATCCATGAGACGCCAGCTGACCTTGTGCCAACTGCTCGAGCCATCGTTTACTCTCTTGTTTCTTTGTCTACCGCACTGCCAAGGTCTCCCTTCAGGAATCGGGTCGAACTCTATGCATTGTCGCCCAAGAGACGAAGAATCCGATCCGCCAGACCAGCTTTATGCACCAACCACGCGAAATTTGTCCGCTGTCATCTTTGCATATCCCAACAAGTTAGTTCAATCTTTCTTTGATTGCTCAGCTCTGTCCGCTGCAGGATGACATGCAGAGACAGCTCATTCTCGCTTAGAGCCCGGTCCTGGGATTCTAGATCTCTGTCAAAGGCGTCACCATCTTTCCTATTTGATCTATCGCTGATCCCCGTCCAATGTATCAACCCCCATACTTTGCTGCCGAGGTCCTTCAGCATTGGACTTTTACTGGAAATGCTGGGCTGCTGCTCATCCACAACTTTCCCCTTCCCCCTTCTCAATGTCCACCCGGGCATTGCCTTTCTCCCAGTAAGGAAATCCGTCCCCCATTCAAATATTATCCAGAAAGCAAAGGAGGGCGAACTAGACCTAGAAGATGTCAGGGAGCCCAAAACCGTTTAGGTATTGCTTATCGCGGATCTAGCTGTTGGCTTTCCGCGTTCTCATTGTATTCAGAAGGCCTGGCTATGGTGCAGCTCGTCGGGATGCGCTTGCAGACTGCACTTACAGTCCTTACCGTGGCGTTGTCAAGAGCCGCACTCTGATGCTCACTTGGCGCCGACTCTGGCAAAAGTAGCAATTTCCCATCCCAATTTGCTGGTTAGCATTTCGCAGACTCACACGCTCCTGTTCAAACAAGTCGCCCGTTGTGACGGGTGAATCAGCTTTGGCTTCAACATATATATATGCGGACGTTCGTTGGTCCGTGAATACCAGGGATCATTCCCAACATGAAGAACGCGCGAAACGCGTTCTTTACGCTTGCACCAAATGTGAGTCTGAGAGTCGAAATGAGTCATGATAATGCTGCTCGCCTTGCAGCCCTAAAAGGGAGTGGCAACCGCTCTGTGTGGATTCATCGGGGCCCGCGGGCTTCTCAACTGTGTCTCTAGCCCACCACCGTCCCTGAAAATCGCAGTAACATTGTCTGCAACCCTGGACAGCCTTCCATTGTGAAAATCAACGCCGCGAAGCAATTGGTGGTGGCTGGACTATCCTAATTGGGTCCCCGACGGTGGGTGAGACGAGGGCTGAAATCTTGCAGCCTGCAGATCGTCGAGTCATCACAACAAAAGCTTCAGCCCGGAGTCAATCGCCCTTCTTGGCGCACCCAATTCTCAGGTTTGAATTATGCTTACTTGTCTTCATTTGCTTATATATCAGGCGGCCCTCCGATCTTCGAGATGAACCGGTGATTCAGCTCGTGAACTCGATGTCTTCTCTGACGCTTCCCCTTGGGGTTTCAGCGGCCGCCTGCGCGGTCGCAATCTTACTGTCAATCCCCCACGGCCATGCTTTCATCAGCCGTTATCGACGCGACAAAGCGTATAGATTGATCGAATCAGACAACGATGAATCAATAACGACGGGCAAGTCGCCGCGATCGCTCTGGCAGCGCGTATGTCTTGTGTTGATTAGCGCCATGGCCACTGCGGTTGCCTCTGGGTCGTGGATGACCACTACAAGCGCAACTCCAGCCAAGATGCTTGGGTTTGCGACATGGGTAAGCCACCACAATTTTGTATCTACAGAGTGGTGCTTACTGTATAGTGTGCCATATTGTTCCAAGAAACTGTCCTCAGCACGAGCCGAAATCCCACGGACAGATACAATCTTGGGTGTTACAGCGCCCTGACTGCCTTGGCCACCGGCGGAGCGATCGTCCTGCCAAATGCTCTGGCGTTGCACAGCAATCAGCGACTGCTCGCGCTGACCTCCCACGATGCACTGACCATCATTCAACTCGTCGCCGCATTTATTCTGCTTCTCATCAACCTATCCGTACCACGAGGTTCATTTGTCTACCGTGACGGGCGCATTGTGGACGCCCAGGACTCTGTCTCCTTCCTCAACCGATATACCTTCTCCTGGGCGTACAGAACGCTGTCCCTTGCGACGAAGCACGGAAAGCTCAATCCTGAAGACCTCCCAGTCGTCTCACAAGAGGTTCGTGCACAGACGCTGTCTGACAATTTCTTTGCCGCCGGTTCAACCTCGGTGCAGTGGAAGAAATGGTTTAATCTCTATTGGAGAAACGCCGCTGTGCAGATAACAATCCAACTCTGTAGCGGTGCCGTGCGGTTCCTTCCAAACCTACTGCTACTTACCATCTTGCGGCTGTTCGAGGATCGCGATGCAGGTGCGAGCAACCAGTTGCAGTTATGGTTGACGGCCTTGTCGTTGGGGCTGTCGATGATTACTAGCTCTTGGTTGATCTCTCTCAGAGACTTCATCGCAGATTTGAAAATTTCGCTTCCCGTCAACGAGCAGCTGTTTGCTGTCATTACAAAGAAGGCGATGGGTCTGAAGGATATCGTGGTACCGGCACGCGGCGGTGCCGAGGACGAGGAGGAAGAGGATGTAGACGACGACGATGATGACGAGAGTGATGAAGCTCCTCGGACGAAGCATTCTATCCTCAATCTACTTGGAGTCGATGTAGGAAAGATTTCTGACTTCATCGCATACAGCCATCTTCTACTCGACTCTGTAGTGGAGCTGACTCTCACAATTATCTTTCTTGTTTACCTGATGGGTTGGAAGTCGACCGTCGCTGGATGTATCATCCCCTTCCTGCTCAGCCCAGTATACTACAAAATCACAAAAACATACAGCGAGAAGGAACAAGCTTTGATGGACCGCCGCGACGAAAAGTCCGCCTCGTTGACGGAGATGGTACGCGGCATGAGACAAATCAAGTTCAGCGCCCTTGAGTCTGAATGGTACCAGAAGATCCAGAACCTCCGTGGAAAAGAGCTGCAACAACAACAAGCAGTCTTTCGACTCACCATCTACCTTACGGCTATTTGGACCTTTGGCCCCATTTGCATGAGCTTTTTGTCGATCGCGGCCTACGTCTACCTCAACGGTGCCATCTCGCCTTCCACTGCATTCACCGCGTTGTCCCTCTTTGAGAATTTACAGAACATTTTGAGCATATTGCCAGAAGTTGTTACCGACCTTCTTGATGCGGGAGTCAGTCTTCGTCGCATCGCCCGGTTCCTTGGACTCGAAGACTATGCTGATGACAGAGTACCCGGTGATGGAATTGTATTCAGCAATGCGACCATTACTTGGCCCTCGAAAGCCTCGGAGGACTCAGATTCCCAATTCCAGCTCAAAGATCTAAACCTGAACTTCCCATCGGAAGCGCTCAGCATTATCTCAGGACGCAGCGGTGCAGGAAAATCGCTCCTTCTTCAAGCAATCATTGGCGAAGCGGACGTCGTCAAGGGAACTGTTACTGTGCCTCAACCTGCGCCTTCTTCCAATTTACCGGCTAGCCCGCACGACTGGATTATAAATGGGGCCGTCGCATACGTCTCACAGGATCCGTGGATCGAGAATGCAACAATCCGCGACTCAATCCTTTTCGGCCTTCCGCGGGATCCAGCCAGGTATCAGGATGTGATTGAAGCATGCGCACTATCACCAGACCTGAAGATATTCCCGGACGGCGACAAGACCGACGTCGGCGCCAACGGAATCAATCTCAGCGGCGGCCAGAAATGGCGTCTGGCACTAGCAAGGGCCCTCTATAGCCGCGCAAGTATTCTGGTGTTTGATGATATTTTCAGTGCGGTTGATTCACATGTCGGCCGCCACCTGTACGAGAATGCGTTGACTGGTCCTTTGGCTCATGGAAGAACACGGGTGTTGGCTACTCACCATGTCAAACTCTGTCTGAGCGGCAGTGCCTACTTGGTGAAGTTGGAAAAGGGCAATGTTGTCGAGGCACGCAACCTGAAATCGACCGAAGGCGAATGCTGGGATACGGCCGACAGCTCAGAGACATCGGATAGCCGACCTGCTACGCCCAAAGCCAGCTCACATCCAGCCCGTCGGGGGTCGGTCTCGAGCGCCAAAAAGTTCTACGAGGAAGAAAAGCGGCATACTGGCGTTGTGAATGCGAAGGTCTACAAGACGTACATATCCGCCTCTGGAGGCTACTTTGCATGGGTCGCCATCGTACTCATTCTCGTGATGCTCTTGTTGCTGAACCTCGCAATTCCGTATTGGGTGTCAATCTGGACCAGATCCTACGAACAAGCTGGTGATTCACTGGTTACTCAGTCCCCTGATAATGCCCTTGGTGTTGACACCGCTCGACGCCCGCAAATCGACAAGCGCCTTGTCTACTACGGCTCGATCTATCTTGCCATCTCGGCGAGCTCCTGGATTCTGGATATAGTCCGCATCGCAATCATACTAAATGGCTCAATCAAAGCGTCCAAGGAAATCTTCGAGAAATTTACCGCGGCTGTTCTGCACGCGCCGCTTCGCTTCCTGGACACGACACCCGTCGGTCAGATCCTGAACCGATTTACGTCCGATTTTGGCATTCTCGACTCGGACCTGGCATCTGACTTATCGTATACGATGCATGATTTTATCACGCTTCTTGGGGTTCTCGTCGCCGCACTGGTGACATCCCCTCTTATCGTTGGACTGGGGATAGTGGCGCTCGCAGTTTCGTGGGTGATCGGATACATCTACGTAACTGGTGCCCGTGAAGCAAAGCGACTCGAGAGCACGGCAAAGTCGCCCATTTTCGAGCTGGTCGGATCGCTTCTCACGGGTCTGCCCACGATCCGGGCGTTCGGACGTGAAAAGGCGTACTTGAACCGGATGTATGATCTTATCGACGCACACTGCCAGACCCTTTGGCATCGACGATTGTTCTCCTGCTGGATGGATTTCTGGCTTTGCCTTGTAGGAGCGGTGGTAAGCTTTTTCTGATTCTGTGCTTGTTTCAAGCTAACTGCCCAGTTTGTTGCATCTGTAACAATGGTCTTCGTTTCCATTCGTACCCTCGACGCACCTCTGGCTGGATTCGCTCTTAGCTTCGCCCTTGATATGTCCAGTGTTATCTCATGGCTACTAGCGCAGTATGCCGATCTCGAGATTAACTCAAACGCAGCTGAGCGGATTGTCGAATACACCCAGCTCGAGACAGAGCCAGATTCGGGTACAGACGTCCCCGCCGCTTGGCCGGCAAAGGGCGAGATTGAAGTCACGGATCTCACGGTCGCGTATGCCCCAGAGCTGCCTCCTGTTCTTCGCAGTCTCGATTTCTGCATCCGGCCTGGAGAGCGCGTCGGTGTTGTCGGTCGGACTGGGGCTGGAAAGTCCTCGTTTGCTATGACCCTCTTGCGATGCCTTGATATACGGTCGGGGACAATTCACATCGACGGAGTGGATATAGGCAAGGTTAAGCTTCATGACCTTCGCTCTCGCGTTGGAATGATCTCGCAAGACCCGATCGTGTTCGCAGGAACAGTCCGGCAAGTATTAGACCCATTCAACCAGCACGACGATACCGAGTTACGCGACGCGCTGGAGAAAGTATCCCTTTCCTCTCCAAACCAGACCACGAGCCACCACAACCCTACCTCAACCAGCCCCGATGATCAGCCATCATCATCTCTAATCCCGCTCTCATTCACCATAGCCGAAGGCGGCAAAAACCTCTCCCAAGGGCAACGCCAACTCCTCTGTCTCGCCCGCGCGCTGGTCTCCTCTCCCAAAATCCTCATCATGGACGAAGCAACGGCAAGCATAGACATGGAGTCAGACATTCTGATCCAGCGCGCTCTGAGGCGGGAGATATCTGGGAGTGGGTGTACGCTTATTGTCATTGCGCATCGGCTGAGTACGATTGCGGACTTTGACCGGATTGTTGTTCTTGAGAAGGGGGAGGTCGTGGAGATTGATAGTCCCAAGCATTTGATGAAGATTGAAGGGGGCATCTTTCGGGGGTTGGTTGAGGGGAGTGGGGAGAGAGAGGGGATAGAGGGGATGATTTTTGGCGGGGTGGGGGCTAGATCGAAATGTGGTTTTTAGGAATTGCTGTATACACTTTCTTTCTTTCTTTCTTCGAATTCATCTCCTTTAATTTCGACTATACCGGGCGGGGATCATACCTAATATTCCCATTGGGTAACTTCGAAAGCCCAAACAGTAGCTCCCTCAGTCCCAGCTGATATCCATATTGATTGACATACGTACGAACCAAGAAGACAGCGAGGTTGATGCCCGTGGCTGCAGGCCATACATATCCTATATCCATGCTGAACATGAACCTTATCGACCGATCGTCCATCCCTTATTCCAATCCCATGGCCACCTTATCGTCGCAATACGAGAAAGGCAGTTCAGGAATAGTAATGGGTGCGACCAAGCCAACGGGATCGCCAGCCTCCGACTCGCCGATGCCACGCGCAGATGATCTAATCCGCGTGGGTTCCTTTTGCGCTCGGGGTTGGGACGACAAGGTTTGAGGAAGGTTTGTTGGCGCTTGTCGTGGAACGTTTAAGAGACCAAGGATTGTAGAATATTGAACAGTACTCTGTAAACAGTGAAGAGAATGGGCCATGCAGATGGAGCTGAGGGTATCAGACAATGCGATTGAGGTATGACTTCCTGTGGCTCCTGATTGGCTCGCTCGTACCCGGTGGATCTTTACGAGGATGCGAGTCGTATATACAGCCTCAAGAGGATGAACGAGAGGAGGTATATAAACCTCTCATTCTTGCAGACGAGAGTGCAGAGACATCCTGCGCAATCCTGATATTTTTGCCGTCATGTTGTGGTTATACTTACTCGCCCTCCCCGTCATCTACACTCTCAACTCCATCACCTCCCTTCTACACAATCGCTCTCTAGCCCGGAAGACAAACCTCCCCTACATCATCTGGCCTTTCTTCGAAGCCAATCTCTTCTATCTCGCTCTCTGGGGTACACGATGGTTCCCATACATTGTGAATCAGTGGCTACCGGAGAGCATAGCAGATCACGTTAATGACAGTGTCTTCCGCGCGCGATGGGACGTCAAGGATCGAATGGCGAAGAGGTATGGCGGTGTTTATCTTTATGTCACCCCCGGTGGCATCAGCTACAATATTGCGGATGCAGATGTAGTTTCGCAGATCTGCAAGGCTCGACAGAATTTTGTCAAGCCGGTCAAGCATTTAGGTCGGTTTATCATAGGCCCAGCACTGAGAGGCTCCGGGCTGACGATTGTAAAGAGGCCTTCGATATGTACGGATCGAGTATCTTCACGGTAAGGTCACTCTCATGGCATCCAGGACTCAGGACTGACAGATGCAGACGGAAGGAAGTCAATGGACGCAGCACCACCGAGCCACGGCGCCCGCATTCAACGACAAGAACAACGCACTCGTCTGGACAGAAAGTATTCGACAAGCTCGGGAGATGACTTGTTACTGGAGCGAGAAGTACTCAAACGATGAGCGCTATGGGTCGAGCTTCGCACTACCCGACGCACGAGAAGATATTCTCAAGCTGTCTGTCAACGTCATCTGCAGTGCTGGCTTTGGCGTAAAGCTGCCCTTCAAGCCGGCACCCGAGGGGAGGGCAGACGTTGCTGAGGATCTGTTCATGGACGCGGTTACTCCCGCGTCAGGATATCGCTTCACGTTCCGCAGTGTGATGGAGTACATGAATCGATCCATGATGACAGTTTTTATCGCTAATGGTGTCCTCCCGAAGTGGATCCCTCATTCGGTGCTGCCGTTCTTCAAGAAGGATTACGACGCTCATCGCGACCTAGGAAGTTACTTGCAAACATTAGTCAAGAAGGCTGAAATCAACGATAACGAGACACACAACCTGCTTGAAAGGGTGGTGCACTCGCGACGCGAGGAGCAGAACTCCAGCAATAAGCGGAACCCCGGGCTGTCCGACGCGGAGATCCTTGGGAACGTCTACATTTTCTCCATTGCTGGTCATGAGACGACAGCAACAACCCTGCGATTTGCCCTGGCTCTTTTGGCCATTCACGGTGACGTGCAGGAAGAATTGCACCAAGAGCTGCGGTCAGTCCTGGACAGCGAACCGGCTGACCCTGCAGAGTGGAATTATGCAACCGTTTATCTAAGATTGATTAGTCCGTTATGCATCATGGTAGGTCTGTTCCAAATCATACTAAGCAACATGACTGAAGACTGGCCAGCTCGAAACCCTTCGACTATACTCCCCGGTCGTCAGCATTCCCAAGCTTACCGCCAGCTCGGGCGCGGATCTCACCTACAACGAACAAACACACCATTTGCCACCCAACGTGCGCGTCAACCTTAACGGTAGTGCTCTCCACCAGACTGAGAGGTACTGGGGTCCGGAGGCGAACATCTTCGACCCCCGACGTTGGGACAAGCGCAATTCGGACAGCTTTCTGGCACAGAACGACGGGGTCGAAGGACTATCTGGCCCAGGGCTCGAGTCGCATGAAATCCACAGGCCCGTACGTGGCGCGTATATTCCGTTCAGCGACGGGATACGTGCATGCATGGGCAAGAAGTTCGCGCAGGTGGAATTTGTGGCTGTGCTCGCTTTCATATTTCGTCAATACCGCGTCACGCCGGGGAAGCAACAAGGCGAGTCGGATGAGGATGCGAGGAAAAGAGTAGAGAGGGCACTGCGCGGGAGCTCAACGTCCCTTACGCTGGCGACCATGGATGAGGTGCCGCTCACTTTCCACCGGCGGGGATGCTGTCTGAGTGTCTTGGGCTGCTGAAGGCTTGTAAAACAGAGCGCTGATACTTCAAGCCGAAATAAGATCCCCACTTCGTCGGTCATGTATTGTCACTTGTACCGTTATTCAGAAATTTTGAGTAAGATAGGGCCCGAACACTGCAGATTTCAGCATGTTTGATGTGAGAGGCTCGGTAGTATCTGGACGAGCCCATCGTCGAGGCGAGATCAGGTTTGATGGCGCCATGTCTCCAAAACCGCTCGTTGGCAAGCTCATGTGCTCCGTTGTGAAATGCCATGGTCCATCGGGGCCATCGGGCTTGGTCATAAAGGTAACGGCGTAGCGTGTTTTGTCATCAGCAATGCCTGGGTCAGGCATGCAAGAGAAGTCATGAACTCGTACGTGCTCAGGGGAAAGTACGTCATCTCGCAAGCCACAATCGGTAAAATGGTCGAGAGAGTCCGCTCTCTCTTCAATGGCCATAATGCGCGAAAAGATGGCATGATATTGCCGGGCATCCAATAACCATTCTCGCCTGGGAGACTTCAAGAGAAGGTCGAGGCCTCTTCGACGGATGTCCGGATATCGGCATTTCCAGGCAACGGCGTGCATAGGGTAGATAAGGCTAGATTCCAAGCTCAGTGGATTCGAAGATCCGTCAAGATTATATCTGGCTTCGGCAACGATCGTCTCTGCCAGATCCAGAATCTGTTCATACTCTTGCCGGCGACTATCCCAATCGCATTCGCATGACACGAGATAAGCGGCGAGCCCAATCTCCGACCCATATTGCATATTTCGGATAACGTTCGCTGCGCCCTTCTCCTCTTTGCTCCAGGTGAGTTTCCTGCGGTCCACCAATTCTTGAAACTTCACTTTCCACATGTCGAAACCGGTTCGAAGGCCCTCAGATGCATCCATCGGATCGATGCTCAATGGCTCCTCTCCAGCTATATGCGCATCTAGCCTCTGGAAGAGGCCGGCGGAGGCAGTCACCAAGTCCACTAAAACGACTCTCGCCTCGCGAAGTGTCTCAAACCTCTCTGGCAGCTTTGGGCTACCACCGTCAACGCCAGTGAGTATAAGTCTCCGAGGTGGGAACGGGGTAAATTCAGAGGCATTGAGGCTGAACAATGTGAGAATCGGTGCAAGCTCAGTTTCGAGGAACTGGGCTTCATAAGTCGAGTACTTTCTGCCCCAGCCACCATTTGCTGTAGTAGGACTGTTTTGCCGACTGTTTTGTACTAGCTTGATTCCACTTGCAATATGAGTCGCTGCTGCTACAGAGTTGCCTCGCAAAAACTCAAAGCTGGTAAAGAGAATGCTGGCCATTGCCACGATCGGGACAGCCGTTTCGCCAGCTGCGGCCTTGTCCATCGTGCAGCGCATCGCCCGACTGTAAAGTTGATCGGCGACCGCGGTGGTAGACATTTGTTGTGACGCCTCATGTTCATGTAGCGAGCCCAGCGCGGCCAAAGCCAGACGGATCGAGGGCTCGGAAAGACTGAGCTGTAGAACACTCCGGGTCCAAAAGCCCCGCTCCAGAAATCCGGCGAGTTGGTGAGAAGTGGTGTGGAAGAAGAATTCTAACGCTCTAGATTCCTCAATCGAGACTGCGATGGTGCAGAGGCTGGGCTCTTGAGGCGTCCCGGCACTCCGCTGAGCATACCCATCGCATTTCCGTCCGGTGCTCACGCAACTGATCTTGTAAGCAGTTGGTCATCAAGCTAGAACGATTAAAGTTACCGGCGACATGCAGGCTTGCCTTCGTCGCATTTGACCTTCCGTGTCCTAATGGGCGTGTCAGTTGTGGGCGGCACGACGCGACGCGACCGTGACTCACTTGCAGGTGATGCACCCTGTCCGAACCTTGGGCTTACTTGCTCTGGGTCTGGGCGCTGGACGATCCATGGGCTGCCAATTTGTACGTTAAATCAATTCAATATATGGACTCTTGAATGGAAAAGGAATGAAGTTTAACGGAAAGTGTTGGAGAAGATGGAGAAGATGAGAGGATGAGGAATGACCGTTGAGGAAGGCATGTGCTTTTGTGCTTGGCTCGATATATATTTCTGGCGGGCATCACCCCTCTTCAATTCCCCTGCTACGAACAGCATTATATCAGGACAGATACACTTCGAAGGTTACACATTCATGGCCCTGGCAAAACACCAGCCCCCAAAATCCTCAACTCCTCGTGCGAAATAAGCCGCCCATCAACTCCAGGATACTTTGCCTTAAGGCTCATACCGATACTGCGGCGGAAACACCCCGAGCACAATGTCAATCTCCTCGGGACTCAAAGCGTGGTAGTCAATGACCCTGCGATTTCCGTCAATGGCGCGAAGCACGCCGTCACTGCCGAGGTGAGTGAATCCGTCACCTGGGGGGCGGGCGACGGATCGCATGATGGCCTTGGCGGTTGGGTTTGTGGGTTGGTAAGCCTAGTGGAGTTGTTAATGGGGATGGTTAGCCTGACGATTTTTGGTTCTGGAGGCTGGGGGCTTGCTCGGGACTTGACATTATCAGCTATAGGGGTCTTGGGACCTTGTTCGGGTTTGCAAGCATAGATATCAACGTGGGGTATCCGAGCTTGATTTCTGAAAGAAATCTGGGGATAAGAGCATCTATCGTCAGTTCATGAATCACCTCTAGGGAGCGAAGAAGGAGAGAATCAGGTCACCTGCACGCGGGGAGCAGGAATTGGGGGCCGAGACAGGCGCCAATCACCAAGCCAAATGCCCAGCAGTCTGACGAAATCTCGTCGACTACCGGATGATGAAGACAATCGGTCCAGGAACATCTCATTATATTGACAGCAACAAAGGGTAGCTGAGTATGCCCCCACCATACAATCTGGTCCACCAGTACCGGCGAAGGCCGGGCAGTGACTACAGTATCCCCAAGCACTAAACTATCTTAGTCTCGCTACGAGTCATAAACACCGTGCGAAGTCCGGGGCCTGTCGGAGATAAGGTCGCGCTATTCGAGAGAGCCAGTAGGTATATGGTACCAGCAAAAAGGATATATAAAGTACTGACCAGGCGGGGAAACTGCAGCATGGACAGAATAAGCTTAGAGAGCAACAAAAGCACGAAGAACAAACAACAAACAACCGGAGAGGTTAATTTCAGGGAGCAATCTTATGCCACAACCCCACAATGCCATCCCAAAACCTCCTCACAGCCCAAAAATTCATCTCCTACTTCGCAACCCTCGACGAGTCCATCCTCGAGCCCCTTCTGGCAGAAAACTACTACCACGAGTTCGGTCCCCGCTCACTAAACTTCCCGGGCCCCTTCGAACGCGCTGGATTCCTCGCCCATACAAGGGGTCTCAAGGACATCATGACAGGCTTCCCCGTCTCCGCAAAATGGTACATCGAGAGCGCGGATAAAAGACAAGTGATTGTCCACGCGACGAGCAAGACGCAGTTCCGAGAGAGTGTCAAAGATGACGGGTTGAGTGCGGAGGAGTGGGAATATGGCGGGGAGTATGTGTTTTTCTTCACGATGGATGAGAGTGGTGAGAAGGTTGCGCAGACGTACGAGTTCTTGGATAGTCAGGCGACGGTTAGATTGATGGGGTTGATAAAGAGGGCGAAGGTGAATTTGGAAACGAAGAAAAATCACGGGGAGGCCTGAAGAGAAACAGGGCGACGGATTGAGCTGGTCTATGTATATAGGATGTACCTAGTTGGTAGACTGAAATATTGGACCTCGGTATCTCTCTCTGTCCACGGCTAGGTGTCCGACGTGTCCGCTGCCCTTGAATTCAACTGTATTGACTGGACGATTGCCAGGCGAGACAAGCTCAAGCGCATCTTCGGCGTCTTTTGCATGCTCTAGGATATCTCGCCACGGCAACATCACGCCAGATTTTGAATAGAGATACGTCCTCTTTACTGTAGGACCAAGAAATGACAGTCGGAGGTTATTGAGCTGGCGACGGGTCTTGGAAACCACATTCTCCGATAGACCCAGCGCATCAACTAGAGCGACAACAGCGATGGCAGCATAGATCAGGGCTGCGCCGATGACCTTGATAAGAGGTTCTTCGGGAGCGCAAGAATCATCGCATTCGCAGACAGAACGGCAGACGGCGAACCGGGACAGCTATCGAGGATCAAAGTGTTGATGGGCAGTTCAGAGGACGCTTAAGCACTGCTATACACTTCGACGAGCTGCACGGCCCCATGACTGCCCGCATTTGACATGGAGTCGAAGGTCGGGGTCTGTTGCTGAGTCTAGGAATGCTTTGATCACCTCGACTGCGGGCGCCAGGGTTTTGAACTGCGCGGTATCAAGCGTCCAGACCATATCGCTCACGACGGGCTGAATGAGTAGGATATCGGCATGCGGTCATTCGTCCTGATACAGCCGAATGTACTTCTGGACATGCTTTGGTGCTGCAAAAAGCCAGGCACAAATGACGATCAAGGTAGGGCGACTTCCTGGCGGCGAGGCGGAGCCAGCCAGCGCATAGCGACACCTGGCTCTTGAGCTTTTTGAATCTAGTGGCGTATCCGGTAGGGATAGGGTTAGACATGTTAGGCATGCTCGATGATGACGATGTGGTGTAAGAAAGAATTGACACCGCATGGGAACGTTGCCCCTGCCCCGCGGTCTGGCCTTACATGGACTAGGGCGTCCGATTCTTGGCCAGGTCAAACAAAGAACAAAGAACACCCAACTAAATCATAGTCAACGAAATGGACCTCATAGAGAAGCTTCCCGGACCATGGCTGTATAGACTTCCAGCCATCATGGGAATAGGCGCGCCGAACCGGTTTGCACATGTAACTAGGCATAAATCATGGCGTTGCTCATAGTCAGGCCCAGCAGACGCAAAAGCCAGCGTACTGTAGTAGAATTGTCTGCGTAAATGGCACGGGTCCATTGCGGCAGGTCGGTAGAGCATTGGTCAGATATAGGACGGTGGAAATGTGGACCTGTTATCGTCGCTCATGCGCGTTAGCGGCAGGGCTTAGGGCAGTAACCAAGATCGAGGCCAGGGGTAGTGGTGAGCTTCATTATGGTCAGCGTCGGATAGCTTGGCAAGATTAAGTTAAAAAAAACTTTGGTGAAGGGTAGAAGCGCAAGTTTAAGAGGGCTCTCCTCCGGGCTTTTAGAGATCGTTGCAGAGCGAAGACACATGGACAGCAGCACTGTCACCGGTTCAGCTCCTTGCATGATATCCGCCCTCCTAGTTGGTACTCCGTTGACGTGCGGTTATACCTGTGGCCAACTCTATGCGCACAATGCGCCTCAATCTAGGGCCCGCACGAAAGCCTTGCCAATTTACTGGCGATCGATCGAATGCTCCAGTTGCGTGCCCGATTTACGAACCATTACAATGATTGAACTCCAATGATTAAGGATCTACCCCCCGCGGTGCATTTGTCTAGAGCTGTGATATTCCCGGCTGATTGACGTTGAATTGCGGATGAGAATACCCTGTACTCGAGGCAAGATTGCCAACAAGCCTCCCGTCAAGCAGAACAAGCAGTGATTCAATCCTGAAAAGACGGGCTTACATCTTGCGTTTCCCTCGCGCGTAGTGTAAATTCCTGCTGCCAACGGCCCTTTCCTTTTTGTGAGACATGCCTGATCTTGGGCCTAAAGTTAGTGGTAGATGTCTCCGCGGGCCATGAATCCACTCACGCATGGTGAGCTCCCAAACTTGTGCAACTTGAGGCCCGGGTCTCGTACAACAGTTCACCTTTGGCTGCGAAGATGCTGGGTAAAGCTCTAGTAAATGATTTGGACATGACAGCAACTACAACCAAGGGAAGTTATCCAACGTGAGCTGAAAAATGGACCAGCCAACTAAATCCTTCGATTGACACCACCGATGCTACCCTATTCTCTTGTCTGCTCCATAGAGATGCCAGGATATGAGGTATATGCAACGCAGTGTGTATGCCACCCGTACGAAGGTGAAAGTAGACATATGGTGGATCTCGGTGATCGTTCGGGACCTATCTTTAGTCACTGTGGGCTGAAGATCATCTCAGACCGATAGTAGTTCACACTTCCTTCCCGACCATCACGTCTGCCGTATACACTATTGCTGGATTGCATTATTGACCCCTTCACACTGATTACGCGAGAGAGGCATTGGCTTCCAATCAGTCACGCTGCTCAGAACAACAGTTGATATGTCGCTGGGAAAGGTCCAAGGCTGATCAGCATTCTTATTCTGTTACCCCCCGCGTGAACAAGGAACACCCACATTGGGACCTGCATTGTAGATCCGAGATCGGCAATCATGTAAATCATTGAGCCAAACAAGTGGACAGCTACTAGCTAAAATCTCGCACAGCTGACCGTCAACGATTGGGAATCGCTAGGTGGCGGTCGCATACGTGAAAGAACAGCCATCCCGAGGCTGCTGAGAGTATTTAATCAATAATGGGTTCGAAAAAAAATCTTGTCCTCTCTTCACCATGTGGACATTTGGACTGTTCATGGCCAACCGGCATACGCCTCATAGAGGGCTGGCTGACTTAAGATCCCTTTGCTGGATAGCTGTCATGTTTGCTTTCGCCTCCGCCAATGTCAGTTGCAGGCCGATCGTATTCCTCTGATATTAGATGGCTTTCCAGTGATCGACCGGACTTGCAGCACACTATTGCCTGCAATGTAAGCTGAAGATCACCCATATGACCGATCAAAACCGATGATCTACACGCCACTCACTGTGATCCATCTTCAGCTTAATCCTCTTTGTAGAACGCCCCGGTTTTATGAAGTGGCTTGAGCTGACGCACGCCCATCAGAAAGCGAGCGCAGCGCCTTACCGTCGATCCGAGAGCTGATATTACCTTCCTGCTGACATTCTCTCAGTTTGCAAACTCCTCCACCATGAATCTCTTCCTGGCAGTGCTGTCGTTTCTTCTTCCTTGTTCACACCGATTGTCGTCATTAGATGATATCGAATTCTCTAGCCTGCATTATTGGCAGACAGTAACACCTGGGAAGCTCATTCAGTTTCACTAGATGTCTGCGAGGATTGACTGGGCGGGAACGGAGATGTCCATCCTGAATATCCGCACTGCAATCCAGGAACATGCCCGCAACCAACAACTTCTTAGCCTGTGCTGCAGGGCAGGAAGCGAGGTCCACGAGGTAAATCTCAATTCTGGGAGCAGCGTTGCCGCTGAATGCAGGTTCGAAATTGCCTGCTAACCCAGTGTCCTTTGATGCTACAGAAGGGCGGGGTGCGCAGGAAGTGCGATGGCTACAGATGATGATGACAACTATCCACTAAGCCGTATTTGAGCCACCAAATCTTGAAATTAGCAGCCCAGGAATACAGGCCAGGCATGTTTCTTCCTTGATTCCTTACCTAACCGTATGAAACAGCTTATCAGTTGCATAATAGCCAGCACAATCAATGTGTGATTCACCCTAGCGGGTACAGGTGCACTCTTCTCCCCCCCTTCTTGGACGTTCGGAAGAATCGCATGGAACAGACAAGGGGACTGGCCAGTATCCAATTCGACATCAGCATCGTAGAAACTAAGAGCCATTCCGTTGATGGTTGCACATTCTACTCGTATGTTTACTGTTCTCCGCCGGGTACCATCTAGAGTAGTTTCTCTCAACTAACCAATTTTCGGCGTCGGCTATCAGACGCGCAAACTGCGAGAGCGATCAAATTATCCTCGGTCCTGGTGGAAATAATTTTGACACAGGGCGGGAGATTGGAAGCTGGAACTGTCTATTGGCAGGTTAGGTAGATTACTCTAGTGGCTAGGAGCCATTGGGCAACTACATGCATGGTGAATGGTTTCCTTTCCGGAGAGCCTCCGTACCTCTTCATGGCAATGAGCCGCGCAAAGTTACCAATACCACTCACTTGGAAATAGCATCCTGTCTTCACGTTAATCCTAAATACAATGATGTTTATGCAATTAGTCTAGAAGTCTTTACGGCTAGCGCCAAAGGGA
This sequence comes from Aspergillus undulatus, assembly GCF_047715775.1. Taxonomy (NCBI): domain Eukaryota; kingdom Fungi; phylum Ascomycota; class Eurotiomycetes; order Eurotiales; family Aspergillaceae; genus Aspergillus; species Aspergillus undulatus. The sequence continues at coordinate 142,072 of NW_027396659.1, forward strand.
AAACCCCATCGGTCCTGATTCTGGCATAATATTAATCCCAAGGGAGGGATTGGCGGCTGTCGTTTCACCAGGTGTCCTAGTTTTAGTATTAGCTCTGGGGCACCCCCCTAACGTACTTCAAGTCACGCATAAGGCACCATGTCCAGTTGATAGGGTAGGAGATGGGATTTTGTTCACTTACTAGGTATCTCCGGCTTCCCCATCTTTCAGGGACCGTCAGAGAGACAACTGGCTAACCGCCGCAAGACGAGCCGCTGCGCCCTAAAGTGCCAACGTGGAAATCTGCAGTAAATGCCAATCAGCTAGACCGGGCAGGCTTCCACAGACCCAGGCCGATCTGAAACCCCGCCCGTGATGGCCCTAAGTTCTGGGCTGCGTGTTGTCGCATACTCACCAAACTCGATGTGTCGCAAATGGCGATCTAATGAGATGGCAGAGCATGACGGTACACCTGTGACCGTTCTTCAAACGAGAAGAATAGTTGAGAAGTAATAAACGCTAGTAGATATCCGTATGAGCGTGGTAAATGGATCGGCCGAAAAGCTGGAACAAGCAGAGTTTCTCATGTTTTCCAAAGCTAATCCGTAAATATAGTCGTAACGCTCATCCAATGGTATAATGGATGGCGTTTGCAGCTCACCCCTTACTAGCTCGACCTCCAGCTTACATTTTATGCAGGACCTGGCGCGTTTAATTCGTGATGCCCCAAGAAGGCCTTCGGATCAGCTCTGCACGTTGCATGCGTAGGCTCTAGCTGCTCTTTTACAGTATATGCACCCCTACTAGACGCCCTACCGATTACCAGATTGAATACTGTCAAAAATCCATGCACCTTATGGATCGAAACCCCAGGAAACATGTGTAAACTGGTCAATGGAGACTGTGCGGATGTGGCATACTCGCTTCATATCAACATGGCTATCGGAATTGGAGAACATGAACAAGTTCGAGACATTCCATAAACTACGTGGATGGGGAAGCCTTTTCTTAAGTAGTAAGTCATTGTGGAATTGCATTTCACACTTCCGGTGCCCCTGAATACAATAAAATGAGTCCGATTAATTTAAGAGTCCGTGGTGCTAGCGGGTGAGCAAAAATTTTATCAGCACCGATTCCTCACAGCATGATGCTGGAAGTTGGCATGGGCAACTGGCGTTGTCATCAGATTTCTCAACCCATGTAATTAACCTCTTTGCAGAGAGCACCCCCTGAATGATGATCTTCAGTTTAAGGATCTGTGCTGAGCGCAACCTTGAGCTCGTGGAGACGGGATCCGGTTCAAATACTAGGTACTGGCTGTTTGTTGCTCTCTAATATCTCCGTCCCAGTTTGCCCTAGGTTCTAGAGAATGTTTTGTGGTATAGCCTCCGGCTCGGCGAGCCACAAATGGCAAGCTAATCAGATCGAAACGGATGGCGTAAAGACATCCGTGACTCTTGTTCCCGAGCAATACGCGATACCGAAAAGGAGTAGGTGACATTAAGTATCCACATAAGTCAGATCAAACAATTTCGAAGCTATGTAGGGAGCGGAAGATACTGTCTTGCTTTCTGAGAAACCAGTTCTTTACGTAATTCCTGAATGTGACTGTGAATCGATTTCCCCAGTAAGGGTAGGTATGGGGACAACGTGTCAAGCTTACCCCCTACTCGGCCGGCTTCGAGGTTACCTCCGTGGCTGGCTGAACCAGTCCTAATACGCCAGGCGTGGCCGGTGATGTTTATCCATATTTTCTTCTTCTGAGCTTCCAGACTGATACGGAGCTGACTTGGCCGAACAGGCCCCGCGCCATCAGTTACATGATATTCGATAGAACTATTGAAAATGTGCAGGCCAGTCACATCCCCATCAGTTCGCATACGTAAATGGCGGTCTGGCCTGGCAAGGTATGCTCACGCAAAGGAGACAGGACCGGGGAAACAGAGGTGGTTCTCATGCAGGCAATGGCTACCATAAGTTAGCAAGGGAGTTATAAAAGGCTCCAAGTTCCCAGGAAAGGACTGAGTTTTCCATATACTTTTTCTATTTCTCTCTTGCTTCCATTACATCTCTCCCAGAATCAAACAGCTTGCCCAACATGAAGCTCACCACGGCCGCAACATCAATCCTGATTGCTGCGATGGCCTCTTTGGTAACCGCACAGGCACCACCTACAGTCATTGGAACGGTACGCCGGCCTTTACACCCCAGCACTTAGCCACGCTCACAGTCAATTCGCCGTGCAATAGATGAGACTTTCTACCGTCTTCGGCCCCGAGGTCTATCCAGCCCTCGACAGCTGCCAAAACAGGATTAACGGGTATTGATTTCCCCTTTCGAAGAAGCACCCTCCCTGGGACCGGGGTGCTGACTTTCATCGGCATAGGTCGACCAGACTCCAGTCACTCCAGTTAACTGCATTTGAGAACCGTGACGCGCAGTGTATTGTCTACTCGTAGGTCCCTCCAGCCCCTGGTTTGATAGATTCTTAGCAGTGAGATATTGATCTCTTTGTTTCATTTAGGGGCTCTTCTTGCCAGGGCGACTCTCTCACGTTCGGCCGCGGTGACCACGAGTTCAACAGACCCTTCGTGGCTGGTAGCTGGCGCTGTAGCTATCGGTGATTGTACAACCGTTCGCAGTTCAGCAGAGTACAGGATCAGGACATTGTACCTAGGACGGAAAGGTGGCATAGGATTGCCTTGACAGCTTCATTTCCTTTCCCATAATTTGGCCCTCAAGAATTTCCAAAAAGATGATTCGATCCCGTGAAGGAACGCGCCGTTTCCCCTCGTAAGCGCGTATGTATGTAGGAAGGTAGTGGCAAAAGTAGTTCCCTTCAGCGGTTTAAGGCAATTGACGTCGTGGGTCCAGTCACCCGAGCTGAACAGACGATACGCGGTCTCCAATTACGCGAATACAGTCATTGTAGGTACTTGGCCTTCAACAGCTGTTCAGTCTCTACGAGTCAGTCCCTTTCCTCGGTCATGCAATAGTTGAATCTACCGTCAATGGTTGTTTGCCGAGGCCCTACCACGGGCCCACCTTTAGGATCATGCACGGGCTGTCCCACCCCGGTCCGTCCTGCCGGTGTGTGGTGGGCTCCATCTGGATCGACAAACTATTGAAAGGATAGATACTTCACATACCGATCACACTCTCAAGTTCGACACTGTGCAGTAAGAAACCCGTGCAATAGGGCATCTGGTCCACCTTACATTGCTGCAAGACAAATGCCTCCACAATGTAGAATGATTTCATAGAAGGACCAGAGAAGTTAGGGCTTTCGCGGTTGATCCTGCAGCTGCGGCGCCATGTCTTCGAGGCATACGTAGAACTTCTGATGGGCAGAGCTGGGTATTTGAGGATTAGCTCACATCATTTTCGGTGGTCGTTTCTGCAATCCAAGACGCCCGTACGAGTTGATTGGAGACCATGTAGGGCTCAAATAGACCCTGCTGCAGCTGAGCGAACCCGAGCACGGAAAAGGTTTCGCAACAGGGCGTCCTTACGTTGTAACTTGCCAATGGAGGCGGTCGCACAGCATTTGGAGGAAATGCAGGACTTGCGGCAGGACCAATGACGGACGTAGTGTCAGCAACCTGTATTGCAGAATTTCCTCCAAAATGTCTGACATTTTTGGAACAGCTCCAATAGGGATTTAGCTGCATACAAATTACTGAGACAGTCCAATGGATCTATCTCATCTAGTTGTCTACAGGCCTGACTGCGGACCATAATTGAGGGTGTTTCTTGAGTATCTTTGCTTTTGTAGGGGGCGAACCTGATGCATGAAGTTGGCTCCTTGAGGCTTGTTGCCGCAGAGTGTCATGACGACGAAGGTAATGCATTATGTAAATAGCATTTCCAGCATGTAAACATCTGGCCAGTGGCCCCATGCAAAGATGTGCTCCAGGCCTGAAGTGAAACCCAACAGAGTTATGCAGATCACTGTATCCTGATGTTAACTATTGGAAACACCCTGTATGCTCGTCACATTCCCTGCACACCGACTCCAAAACTAGCAGTCTGGCCTGGTAACCTGGGGACATGGAATGGAATTGTCTCTTGCCTACCCAAGGGTCCCTGGTCCCTCGCGTCCCGCAAGGTTTGCATTCATACCGACGACTTGTTCCTTGCTCTTAATGTATCCACTACACTGCACAAAAGCTTATAACACTCTCATCGTTCCTCAAGGAGACTGGGTCCTATCCTGAAGGAATTCCAGTCTGAAACCTCACATCGCGAAGCTGTTCCCTTGTACTTTGATTGACCCCGACCAAAATGAAGATTACTTCGGTTGTGGCATCGATGCTGGGCGCTGCCCTAAGCCTTTTGGTGTGCGCACAGCTACCTGGCAGATCAATTGGCCAGGTAAAAGTCATTCAAAGCTTTGATGTTGACAAGATCTGAATCATGGTGGCTCGCTAATTAGTTGGCGCTTTCGGTTACCGACATTCCAGAAGTCTACCTTGCCATCGAGGGCTGCCTATCCAGGCCCGCCGGGCATGAAATCCTCTTTCGCAGCCAAGCCTCGCTGTGCATGCCATGCTAGCCTTAATGGAATCATTCTTAGTCTCACCCAAGTACAGAGCCTTGGTGTTCTCTCCGCCTATCCAAAGGAAGGCCTGAAGTGCACTGTCTATTCGTGAGTGATACTATGCAGCAAGGACTCGAAGAACCTCTAGAATATTAACGTCACGGTCCCTAGCGGCGAGAATTGCCAGGGTAATCAGCTAACTCTGGTTGCCGGAGAGCATTCGTTCAACAGACGCTTCGTGGCAGGTAGTTGGAACTGTGTTCGTCCTTGATTGCCTCCTCCCGGCTGTGGCTCCACGCCTAGCAGGACGAAATGACACTCCCTCGTCCACTCTAGCATCTACAACAGGATCAGTCAAACAAATAATCGGGAATGGTCGCTTCAATCCCGAACGTATTGCTTTGTTCGCGAAAGAATCTCCAAAGACGGCTTTAAATCGTAAGTCGGTATGCCAAAAGCTTTCCCTCGGAGTATAGCCATTACTGGCTGAACGACAGAACATTAAGCCTTTAAATTCTGAGGGAGAAGGCTCGTTACGTAGCTCACCAAAGCGTTGAAATATCGATATTTCTATCTCCCCCGTGCACGCAAGTGCGCGCTCGAGTGTGTTTGCATGCTGCCGCAGTTCCTCCACTGGCTTAAGCAGGACCAAGTATATTTCCATCGTGTTAGGCTCATTTTGTTAAGGCGGCTCTACGCAAATAACAGGCAGCACATGCAAGATGTGAGGTTTGCTTTCCAAGACTATGCAACGCTCACGCCGCTCCCCTACAACGGCTTCGAAAATCCCAGGCGTGGACCAACACATCTGTCAAGTGCGCAGACGTGTTTATAATTTTGTACTTGATTCCCATGCTTCCACCATACTATTCAGGGATTCGTGTTCCGAGCTGTTCCTGATCTCATGGTGTCGAGATGCATTTACTTTGTCAAATACGAGTGTGGTCTGCCCTGCTGCTTCGGGATATTTATGTAGTTTGAAGGTCGTTTTTTGCTCTCGCGCGACTCAACAAGTAGTAGCCGATCCACAAACGAGCAGTTCTATAGGTAGCTGGTCCGATATATGTGTGCCCCCAAGACACCACTATTGAACCAAAGATGATAATAATATCAGCGGGCAAGGGCAACCTCTAATTCCAATAGGGATGAAAGTCTAATCAAAATATGCACAAAAAGTATAGCTAGCAAATTCCCTCGCCTAGCCTAACACCATCGATCCTTAAACTCAATGAAGTCGATCCAACCTTCTCTCAAGCCTCGCCACTTTGCGATCCCTTATTCGGCCTCCAAGCCCAAGACGACCTCCGTGCCCGTGCTTGTGTCTGCAGCACTGTGCTTGTCCCTGCCCCTGATGTTGCTTAATCATATTACTAGCCATATTCGCTGCAACGGCTCCCGTAATCGCGCCGCCAATTGTCCCTAGCTTTTCGTGATTCGATTGTTTGCCGACTTGGTGGGCCGATGAATGCGCCCTGCATTGAGTTAGAAAACGGAACATTGCTGGAGAATGATAGGTTGAGGCGTACTCCTGCGCCACCGACCATAGTCGATCCTAGACCTTTATCACCCTCGGCGGGGTTGAAATTATTCATGCCGTTAGGGTACCTCCATTCTGATCGTTGGTATGGGGTAGAGGTCTCGTTGTATGGACTGTACGCGGGTGCACTTGAACATTGTTGTGATGATGGCTACATAAGCAGATACTGTTAGCTGCCCGGGAACGTTCGTATCAGATAAGGCAGGCTCTTGATTACCTGGGTGTATCCATATGCTTTGGCGGGAATTTGAGTCGGCTGCTGGGGGTAGATGCCCCGAGATCAGTAAGAAAGATTGAATGACTCGATTGCTTTCAAGGTGTAGAAGCTTCAGAGAGGAAGATGGAGAGAAGATGATTTCGAGACCCAAGGACGGGACATCAGCAACTCATATAGACCTTTCCAAGATCAGGATCGGCACCTTTTCTGGAAGGCTTCTCGTAAATTGGCAAGGCATATAGATGCACCGCCCCCAACCCGCCGTTATCATCTTACGACTTGGCAGAGCTTATATCCCGATTAGGGCTGGCAGCATCGCCCCCCATTCTCCACCGGGCTGAGCCAGCGGTGGGCCCTGCCCTGCCAGCTCTCGCGATCGCTATCGTTTTCGTAGTCAGGCTGAGTTGCTCAATTTGTTCTTGATATCATTGTTGCGGAGTTTAGCGGGTGTCAGTTTCGGGGATCGTAGGATCAAGCTATATTTCTTCGTTGGGCTGCAGATTTGTCACTTTCTTTCCCTGTCTTTGGGTCAAGGGAGTAGAAATGTATTGCTGACCTTGCAGAGTGGGATGGCGAACAAGTGCCCAGCCTATCTGGTCAGGGATAACGAAGCCATATTTATGAGCCATGAAGATAATCACTGTAGCCGGCGTTTCACGATTGGACCCAACTCTACCCGCATGGGTGTATGCTCAACGACATCCATGCTCAAGGATTCGACCGGATTCGAAAGCTTCATCTACCACCAACTAGAACAGGCTTGCTCTACGATCCAGTCAAGAAGGATAATATCATGTACTCGGCCTATGTGCAGAGCATGATCGCCATGTTTAACAGTCTGTTCGATGACGATCGATACCAGAAGCCCGGCGCGTTGACGTTCGAGTACAACGCCATGCTCTGGGGCGAGGCAGATGGATGGAAATTCGTGTATGACCAGAATTTGCTGAATGAGCAGATCTATCGCAATATGGTTGAGGAGGGCTACCTGGGCGTCCCTTGTGAAACTTACTGCATCTACCAGGTCTGCAATCAAATCCCCATCGTCGGTTTCCGCATGAATGATGTCTTGACCGAGGACAAGAACCTCGCGGAGGAGGTTACTCAGGGGTATGTGAAGGCATGGGAGGAGAAGGCCGGAGGCGTTGTTACCGAGCACAACATATTCAACACGTTCTACATGACACACACCCGCAAGAAGATGATTGTCGCCGGTGGCAGAGGCGAAGTGTGGACCGGCTTCCTGATGAATGCATGGAATCACAAGCTGGTCCAAGAAACATATAACAAGCGGCTCGACTGCCTTGTTCATCCCCGACTGGACGGGACAATGTCCGTAAATACCGGACCCATGCGAACTCCTGCCGAAGAATGCGCTGCACCTTGCAAGTGGAGGCGTCTGGGGCTGGAGCGCCGTATGGTCCGCTGAAATGGGCGACGACGAGACGAGAGATAGGTTACTCGAGTACGCAGACAAGCACTTCAAGCCTCGTCTTCAGAACGGTGGCTTGATGTACCCACGCAACGACGCCGTGCACGACTCCAAGCTTAATTTCGTGATGGTGTCACCCCTCCTCTCAAACGCCCTCATGCCATTCACGCGCCTGAATGTGCGTCATGGTCTCAAGCGTCTCTACGAAAACTCTACAAAAACCCCTGGGGCGCCTGGAACCGCCAGCAGTACGAGGAGCCCGCTCTCGTCGAGGTTGATTTCAACGTTGACGTCTATCGGGCTGTTTACATTGCAGACAAGCGCACCCTGCTTTTCGATTTTGCCGTCTACGAAGCCGATCGTAAGGGTTCTGTGGCGCTAGGCCGGGTCTTTGGCCACGGCGATTGGACCCTCAAGTGTGATGGCGATGAAGTTGCCCGGGGCTCGAGCCACTCGCTCGCCAGCGGTGGGGTGTCCAATTTTATTCACCGCGACGCGCCCAAGGTGCCGTCTCGCTTGGGATGGGGCTACAGTTTCCAGGCAAATCCTCCTTCAGGTATCAAGAAGGAGGGCCACTTGCTGCGCGTGCCTGTGGTCAGTACAAAGGTGGCCTCTTATGAGTTGCAGTGGTCCTAACGCACAGGAGACGAGAATCCGAACTTGAGCTGATTAGTGGGTTGTCAGAAAAGGACTTGTAAATAGTCAGAGGATTATATTCTACTGTTGGAAATCTAGAGGGGATTGACATGAAACGATGTGATATTGGCTAAGGAATAGTTCGTATTGAAGGCCGCACCTTAGCATTCGGTTAAAGACAAATTCATACTCAATCTCGTGCAATATGTGATCTAGCTATGCGGTCTTTGGAAGGAAGTGAGAACATGAAAGCGTCGATGCCTGTAAGCCCAAAAACCAGCTGTCGTAGCACAGAAGCACGGTAAAGAATCACTCCCATCCTAGTATGTGATACAATAGCGATTCGCCCCCGCAAGCAACAGCCACGTGTCGACGCAAGTGGTAGACCTGGTCCCTAGCCTGCTCACCAGATTAGCGGAGGCCAAAGCCCTCATCTGCTACACTACTTGAACAGTACCTGAAGGCCATGGGGGCTCGCGCCAACCTAGAGAACCGCTATGACCTGGCGCAACCTCAAAGCCCACCTGCATCAAGTCGCAGTGACCCCATGAAAGACACAATAACACTCAGGTTGATTACCAGACGCCGATTGCCAGGCACTATCGGCTCGTCCGCCAACAATCTCTTCTACACCAACACCTTCACCACCACGATAGTGCTCATCCACTACGACAGACATTACGAAATGGCGAACTTTGAAGGCCCAGATGACCCGCTAGCAGTAAGCTTGGTTGTCCATAGTGAAGCAAATATCCAAATTCCCACCGAAAGTGCGCGAGGCCCGTGGATAACAACCCTGGATATCCTGTTTCTTGGGGAATCTGTTGTGGCCCGCCCTAGTATTCGCGTGAAATTGATTCTGGATGGGCAGCTAGCTACAGTTTTACACAACTTTGTTCAGCTACCTCATATTGCACACGTTGGGTATGGGGCAACGCCTGGTCAAGTCGACTTGGGTAATCGGCTTCTGGCGTGAGTGATGCCCGTGAAGCAGGCTGAGATTAGATATCCCACTCACTATTGGGCATCTCGACGGTTCTACGTTGAAAGCTGAAGCAGGCTCAAAACCTAGGAATTGACATTGTTGCCAAGGGCCAGTCTTTACTATTCGAAGTCAATAAAATATGCGGTTTGGTGTGGCCGACATCGTCTGGACATGACTGGGCAACACATTACCTTTTCCTCTACCTCTTTCTCCTCATTCATGTGTCGGTCTTGATTCTCGTGGGCCTGATGACTGTGGCACGCCACTGGTAGGACTCATTGACGTCTGTCATCTTGTTGTCAATGGGGGTTATTGTGAACCAAACCATGCCCATGAACAACAATTCACTGCACTCTCCACTGATGAAAGGTCCACACAATGACTGAATGTAATGGAAATAAGCTTAAAACAATTCTTCCAGTCACACCGTGGGAATCTGTCGAGCAGTGTCCCTATAAATACAACACTCCCTCCCACTGTCTTCCGCCCTCTTTTCTATCCGTCGTTCCTCCAACTCCTTTCAAGCTTCGACTTCCCCGGTCTCCCTAACTCCTGATTCTTGTCTTGCCTATGTTCCGAAAATCTGTAAACCACAGCGCCAACGCGAAGGATTCATTGAGCAGGATGTCTTTCTTCCAAAAGAGTCGAGTTCAAGTGCCGTCTAGCCAAGAAACAATTTCACAGATTGCGGGCAGAATCGTGAACGCATTTAACCGTGCTTCTTTCTGCGCCTCCCACCTCTCGGTCGAGATGTTTCTCAAGCACCGACAATCCATCGGGGCGGAATTCGAACGGTTTATAACATGGAGTTTTGGCCTCGGACTGCCGTCCCATGCATCAGGGGTTAGTAGAGGACCGTTTCCGCCGATCCCCGCTTCTCCTACCGTACATCCGTGACCGTCTTCATGCGTTAGAGGACAATGCTTGGACGATCGAGGCTATCCTGTTCGAGGAATATGAACTCATGCTTGGTCTTCAGCCTTCTCGCCCATTCACCAGTGGTAGGTCCGCGGTTGGCCTTGAGAAGGCTCTTGCAAACCTCGATGTGTTTATTTCATCAATCCACTGTGTTATTGATGGACTCCACAATGCTCTAAACAGCATCCTTGCCCAGGAGCAGCACAATCAGCCGCCTGTTCAACATCAGCTTCCCGCTCCTGCGCCCAACTGTCCACAGCCCCAACTGCACCCAGGACCTTTATTTCAGGGAAATCTACAGCAGGCCAGTATCGCAAGAGCCAATGAGTGGATGCAAAGACATGACAACAATGCTCATGAGAGGCATCACCAACTCATACACTCCCGGGAGCCGCAGCCCCTACCCGCCGCGACAGCTCATCCTGGCCATCATGTTGAGCCTCAGGGCAATCTAAGCCAGGAGCACCCAACACTTCCGACAACTACCCATCAATTCGGGCCTCTGCTTAACCGGACTGGGGTCAATGACAGAGCGGGCAATGCAAGCACTACTGATGCGTCTGTCGTCAATGCAATTCGCGCGGAGCAGCAGTCCCACCCCTCTCCGACAGTCCACGCGGACCCTGACCCAGAACACCAGCGTAAAGAGGGTCATACTCCCCGAATACCAATGCTGGAACAGCGAGCCCAAGGGGTCTTGCCCGTCCAGGAAGGTCAAAATGGTTATCAGGACGTGGGAAGGCAAGACCCGGCCCAAACTGATCGCGAAGGAAGGGTCGCTGTCTCGCCAAATCACATCTGGAAATCTCGATCAGAAGCATCAATCGGCTCATCCATCATTGTTGAACTGAAGGGGCTCAATTTGCGATCTTTCCCACGCACCAAAATCAACGGAATATTGTTTGTCACTGGCCGTGTCCAACGTGGCCCTGTCTATCTAGATCACCTAGACGTGCCATTAGGTCTAAGGATACACCCCGCTCAATCTCACATTGGCACCATCACCAAACAACTTGGCGGTCCATGGGTCCAAATAATAGACATTCCTTTCGCTGGAGATGCCGCGCATTCAGGCCTTGATATTCGTCTTGACATTTGCGAGCACGGCTATAAGTTGTTTTTCAACGGACGTTTTTCTGCATTTATCAGTGCCGTACCTCGTGCGCGGAACATTACAGGTGTTTGCTACCTGGTCGAGAAAACTAATCGAGAGATCCCATTTCGTGGTCACCTTCTGGCAGAAGTAATGTCTGTCACGGAAGCAAACATCAGGCATCCCACTACAGGCTGTATCGAATATACGTGGACTGCTGTGGGAGCTGGCGCCCACTCGCAGCCCACGAATTGATAGTGGTGTCATGAGCCAGCTCATCCTATTGCGCGTGACTGCGATCTGTGAAGATGGATGTGACCTTTTTTTTTCTTTCTGGGGGAACATGTGTGTTAGAGCTGTACGAGTAATCGGTCGCTTTAAAGCCTAATTTCACTTTCTTCACTCAACAAATCAATTTTCTTTTCACTTTTACTTTGTCGAATGCTAGGACCGAATGAGCGGTGTCTCTTGGTGAAGCACGGAATGTATTCTATCAAAGTTGATTGGAATCCCAACCTCTAGGAGTCGAAGGCTATCTCTAATCCCTGGGCTCACCTATGGACCTGTTCTATCTTCGCATGTACCATGCGACCTGGAAGAGGTCAACCAAAGAACTACAGACCAATTGCAAAATTGCCTCAAGATGGCAAAGACCAATGTTCACTTCGACGTCTTTGAGAACCATATCCCATTCTTCATTCCGTGACAACAATTGAATCTTGATGAGAGTATCCCTTTGTTCTTCAAGTCATCTCCCGAGTCCTCTCCTTAGACCATCCAAACAGGCAGAGGAAAACAAGACTAAAACAGAAGCCGAAAGAAAGGGGTATAAAAAGCCACCCAACCTATCCTCTGCGTATCCTCATCCTCACCTTCCTTGAACGATATCCGGTTACCCAGCACCCCATGACAGCCACACACTGTCGATTTCGAATCCCCTTATCAGGGCCATTATAAAGATGGCACGTACTAGGATGCAAACTAGTTTCTTTGTTACATAGTCACAAGGGGCAGACCCATTCTACGAACAAAGCCTTTGTCAGGCCAATACATAATTACCCTCTCTCTACGTCCCGCACTTGATCAACATATCCATCACAGTGCCCACCCATCAAACACATTTACTGAGCCAAATACACGACCAGACCCCCTGACGGAAAAATGCCCACCACCCGCACCCTCCCCGAACTAGTGTCGCGAATCCGCGAGCTCTGCGAGCACGCCAGGCGCCTAATTGAATCCTCCACGAGCCCAGATTCAGACACCAGCACGCGCGAAGTCTGGGTGAAGTTCAACAGTGAGATACTTGAGCTGGGAATCTATTATATAGCGCCTGAGGAGATTGTGCAACAGCTCTGTCTCGTGCACCCGGCTAAAACTGTACGCAAGACGCTGGAGGCTCTAGAGGAGAATCTCGTCACGCTTGTGGATATCTCAAGCCGGTTGGTACAGTCGTTGGATGAGCAGAAGAGGTCTTTGGAGTCGCCTATCTTTCGGAAGGTTACTCTGCCGACGAGAGGTGGTCGGGGGACAGATCGTTCGTGCTCGGAGTAGGTGCTTATCGAAATTGGAGGTGTAGGCTTGGCTAGCTACAGAGCCAGAATCTAGAAGCCAGCTTAGTGTACTTTTTTCTCTATGCCTTATTGCAGCGACAATACGATTCAGCATTGCATCACTATGTGGCAGTAATAAGGAACCGTAGTTGTCCATCAAAAAGTAGATAATAAATGCCTTATATTGAGAATGACAGCCGGCGGTAAATGTTTGTCCTCAAGATAGAGTTGTATCATCCAAGCCCGTGCAACCTGGCTTCTGTTAGAAGGGGCATATTTTCTCTTCTTGTTACTCTATACTAAGATTTTTATTCACTTTCTAGCACAGGACCTCAAAGCCCGCAAATGCATAGATTAGGATGAGACCTCTAGAAGTGGTCTGAATGCACGATCTTGGGCACCAAAGGAGTGCGTTATCCTCGGCGACATGGTATTGGCATTCTCAAACGTCTTTTTTAATTCATTCGCCGTCTCAGAGGGGCGGTATGTTCACCCAATTGACTTCCAACTTTGAGAAATGGACAGAGATTGCGCGATTCCATCTCCATCCTCTCGCTTTCAGAATACTGATAAAGACTGCATTAACGTGACTCGTAGTCCCTTTTCATCAACCCCTCATTATACTGCTGCTTCTCTTGAACCTTTGGTGTGTTTTGGGTGTTTTGTCAGATACAATGCCCTTTCTTCTCTATTGCAAGGGTTCTTTTTCTTCCTTTCATTTTGACGCTACTGCTACACAAGTTAGTCTAGTACCTCCGTTTTCCTACAGAATTTACATCAACACAGTTGCCAGAATGTCTTCAAACGCGCAACCTACCACCTCATCTCGTACGCTGTCTGTGGCCGACCTGGTATACATACAGTCAATGAACGATCCGAATCGTCCAGCGGATATGGGAGAGCGCCACAACAATCTCTTAAAGCGGCATGCTGAGTCCGAAATCACCGAAACACTGACCGATTTGGTGACCAGTCTCCAGGATCCAGGCTCTCTTCGAGCGCCGTAGTGATCTCGTAGCGTCCTGCTCTGGATACTACGCCGACAAGCTACGGGATATGTGGACTCACACGAGGCGTCGCCCGAGGTAGTCGTCCAACGGTTCTGCGACCACTACAGAGAGACCAACGTGCGGTTCGTTCTTCTGATTCAGGAGTACCTCATAAGGCAAAACATAGAATTCGCAGTCAAAGACATTTCTTATGCGCGTGAGTTTGAAGAGGGCTGGCGGGGTCTTCCGCTGTGGTTGAAGGAATTTACTTAACGTTATGCGCCTATTCTAGCAAGTATGCATCTGAAGGCTGAGGATTTCTGTTCTGACAGAAGGACTTGGGTCTCTCGCTGGAAAGGAGGAGACGCCTTGTGCGCTCTGTTTCTGAATTCTTTAACAATACCAAAGAGAATCCTTGATTCCTAGAATGCTGTCCCGATTTTCAGGCTTCAATGTTAGGACATGGACATCAGTCAGTTCCATAGTTAGTGTACTTCAGTAGAACGTGGTCACTCTACTTGGAATGTGTAAGAATCACCCTGCTCGCGTACTTCACTAGGGAGCGGTACAGATGACCAAGAAACCTGCCAAATCTCTTCAGAGACGGGACTGTTTCTTTAACCAATTTTCTAGAGACTTCGATATTAAGCTTAGCGGATAACATGTTGGTTTAAACTAGGCTCTTGCGGTCCTTCATGCTTCTATGTCTAGAACACTGGATGACTTGCTTCCGGATGATTGCTTATTGACATTATTCGCCATGTCACAAGGCAAGTATCGACTTAAACCTTTATGCTCTTCTACCGAACAAAGTAGATGAGTGTGAGGTGTTGTTTCTGTGGTGGTACAACGCTCCTTCCACTGCAAACACAGCATCCTGGTATATCATCTCCCCACCTCAACTTCAAATTTCGAACGCTTTCTAATTCTCACTGCTCTTGTTTGACTATATTACGTTCGCTAACCCATCCCCATTGGCCGACGTCACAGAAAATGGTCGTCTGAAATACGAAGCAGCAGCGAGCCTCGAACCGAGCCTCCAACCGGACCTCCACCCAACCAAACCGATAGCATGACGTCCCTGTCCCTCGAAGACCTACTCACGCCATCGCAACCTCAAAGCTCGAACTAGCTTCATCACACGCCCATTCTTCACGAAGCTCGGCGACAAGTACGCCGCCTCACACGAACCCCTTACCGAAATCGTCACCAGAATCCGCACCACCGTCGAGCAGGGACGTCAGCTTATCGGATCCGCGCTGGGCGAGACCGGTGACGTGATACGCAAAGACTGGAGGAATATCAGTCAGCCGCTTATTGAGGCTGGACTACTAATGCCCGCTTGGCATTGTTGGTATCTGAAATGACTTTGGCTCGGATGGTCGATTGGGCGAAGGATGCCATTGAGGACCCAAGCGGTAGCGGAGAGAGGAACGCATTGTTGTCTCGGAGGCCTGAGATTTATTGGATGTGGCTCCAGAAGCGAAAATCGGCCTTGGGCTTGAACTGAGGGATGTTATGCGTCGGCTGATGGAGGACACAATATTTCTCGCAAAAAGGAAAGAGGCTCCTTGTGCGGCCCGATTTTGCATCGTAAAGTGGCGGATTCGCGAGGAGGGGTCTTTCCTGCTGGAATGTTTTGTGGACCTGCAGGTGTGGCGATGACGATTGTTTTCCTGTATATTGGCTCTCGTGCTCTATCTTGGTCGTTGCGCTCAGCTAGCCGGCGTGAAATTCAATAAGGAGATTTTCCTCGTGCCCAGTGTGTTTTCATATCTTCCAAACATAAAGGGGAGGTGGATTCATACTCAAAAAATAAACCAGCCATTGCAGCAACTACAGCAGGATTAGCAGCCTGCATTGGTGTAATACCTTGTTATTGGCAAAGCTAGCTGAGGTCACTGGCGTGATGCGGGGGATCATTGATGCTGTACAGAAAACTCTCGAAATGATGGAAATTGGACTAAAGGATGGGGGGCTCCGCTGTAATGGGTGAGAGCACTAAGCGTATTAGCACAGGTCGAAGTGGTTTTCCATATGAGAACACGGATCAGACATTTGTTTATTTTTCCCCAGTTACAGCTGTTGTCTAGCTACTCTCAAGGCATTAATGCGCTCCCCGAGCGAGGTTTCAAGGTCCACTCCTCAGGCCGCAAAATCTAAGTCTGCTTCCTTAGTTTCTGACGAGCAGCCCTTTTCCAGTGTCCCTGCAAAGGCCTGATCAATGTACGCCGCAGAGTCTGACAAGCTGCCGAGTAAAACAGTGGCATGATTCCCAGTCGCGTATGTTGTAAACGAGACCGTCGTCCCCGCTTTGCACCACGATTCGACCATGCCTGGAATGTATTGATAGTCGATAACGTCGTCATGAAGTCCGTGGTATACAAAGACAGGGGCAATCGGAGCCTCGTCTCGGTCTCCAGGAAGGAGATTCTCTGATAGGACGTACACAATTGTGGGCTCTCGGAGCAGGCCAGACCCGAGCTTTTGGATATCAGTGGAGAACATTGACTGGTTGGGGGCGTGGATTAGATCTGAAACGACGCAGTGAGTATTTGCGTAGTCGAGAAGTGCCTGACCCGGCTCGGTGACGATAGCGTTCATGACAGGCTGCAGCTGTTTGCCGTATGCGCTGGGTTTAAGCATGCCGTCGATTGCGGCAGGAATGAAACCACTGTACGTCCCGTTATCGAGGAACAAAAAGGCACCGGTCAAATTACTTGGGACGCCTCCCATAGCCCAGCCGCTCACATTCAGCTCAGGTGCATATGTTGCATGGAGCGAAGCCGCCCAGCCTGTTGCCAATCCGCCTCCAGAATATCCAGCTCCCACGATGGCGGGTTTGTGAGTCGCAAAGCCCACAGTGTCTCGGAAGTTGGCAACAGCCCGCATGCTATCCAAAACTGCCATTCCAGATAGACGCCCCGCAATAAGGGCCGCATCCGGTCCCTCGTAGTCTGGCGATATCACGATATACCCACGCATGAGATGTCGTTGGATGAAGAGCATCTCGAATGTGGAAAACACGTCGGTCTGCGGAGCCCCAAGCTGATACTGGTAGCTGGGCTCACAGGAGACGGATGCGCTGTCGTACGCAGTCTGGAAGGAAATGAATCGATCGGTCATCGCATGGAGAGGTCTGAAGACCGTGGTCACTGCGGCAATGGCGGACCCATCGACGGCTGTCGTCCGGTACAACAACTGATGAGTCTCGACGGGATCTGGGACGAGCCCGAACAGAGCTGCAGCCACTTTGCGCTCCCTTAGGATTGAGCCCGGTTCTTGGCTTTCGAAACCAGTCGGGGGTTGGTAGAAGGGGTCAGTACTGGGATCTTGGCCACGAGCGGTAGGTCTACATAGAGTGCAGGGTAGAACCATCATCAGGACACATATGATGGCCGAAATGCACCCTCCAGTGTACATCGTGAGGACTGAGAGCACCGGACCGAAGCGAGAACTTGGCTTAGAAACGTTGTTAGGTGGATGTGGCAACTCGGTATGAGGGGAGAACCTAGCAGGTCCCTTTGTCTAGAGAAAGATCGAATGGGGGTGCACTCTAGGAATGGAAGGCACGACCACCAACGCACCTACCTCGAGATGTGCTCTTAGTCTCTCGAGATTGTCGGCGTGTCGCCTGTGCTTTGACTTGCGCTACGATGCTACTCGAAGCTAAGGTGACATTGCAAGTCATGGGGGTAGACACATTCCCTTCAGCGGTACGGTCACGACAATCTAATCATATCTTCTATTTCATGTCATTAATGCGACCTAATATTCATATCAGGTTGGATCTCCCGGTCTCTGCGGCTCAATAGGTGAGCTGCTTCCTCAGTCTCCACAGGTGGGCCTCGGCGAGGTTGCTGCGCAGATGGACCTTTACCCCCCCATGTCGTCGCGAAACGGTGGCTAACTCGCCCCTTCCGGCTCAAGAAAGCAGCAAGTTATTATCACA
This sequence comes from Aspergillus undulatus, assembly GCF_047715775.1. Classification (NCBI taxonomy): domain Eukaryota; kingdom Fungi; phylum Ascomycota; class Eurotiomycetes; order Eurotiales; family Aspergillaceae; genus Aspergillus; species Aspergillus undulatus. The sequence continues at coordinate 159,903 of NW_027396659.1, forward strand.
TATCAACTGACTTAGCCTTGCCCCAGCGAGCCGCAACGAATATGCCAATACCACCGGCTGCCAGCAGAAGAGCAGAGATCGTACTGAACCATCCCACGCCTATCGACTCTGCAGCGGGAATCGCAGTGGCAGACGCAACGGCGCCAAATACATATCGAATGAAGAAATTGCCTGCGATAAGCTCGGCGCTCCTATCCGGCACGACGTCGAGACAATACGTGTTGAGACTGGGGAAGCATTGCAGCTGCGAAACGCCTTGCAAGAACATGAACACAACGGGAACTGCCAATCCGCCAAATTGCTTGTCTACCGACCACCCATAAAGAAGCATACATGTGGGAATCACAATTATCAAAAATGGAACTGCTGCATACAATCGATCTTCGGGCACGAAGATCTGACCTCGGCGCTCATACCATTTTCTCGCCGTATAGTCAGCCCATCGGCCGCCGAAAAACGTCCCCAATATATACCCGGCCCCCGGTGCAAGGTACAATAGACCAGATTGAAGAGGAGTTTCGAGATTGAACCGTGGGTTCAGTACATAGCGAATTGGCGTCAACAGACCATACTGATTCCAGACCAGACCGCCACTCGCAATAGCCGTCACCACCATGCTTGGTTTTTTGAACGGGGTAATAACGCGCCAAGGGTTCGTCATGGTGAAGAATAATTTCACCTTCTCTCCCCGTGAGAGGCCTTTCAACGGGCGAGGTGCGGTCTCGCTGAGGGTTTCTGGTAGCAGAAAGAAGATGGCTATCAACGCCGACGCGCCGAGTCCGGTCTGGAGCCAGAAAATGACACGCCATGAAGTATAAGTAACAATTGCACCGGCAAGCAATGGGCCGATGGTGGGCCCAACCAAGGTTCCAGTATAGAACCAGGCTATGCCAGTTGCTCGCTCGAGAGGACGGTATAGGTCGCGGATGACGGCGGGCCCTATGACCAGTACCGCTGTACCCACAAAAGCAGTGGCCATGCGAAAGACCATGAATGCCGCAATATTGGGACTCAACGCTGTGCCAATCGAGACGCCCACAAATACAAGGGTGCTAACCAGACATGACTGCGAGATTTGAATGAGCACTCGTCTTATCATCAGGTGGGTGGACCCTTACCATACGCCGCCCGATTGTCTGGCACCATGGCCCCCAGAAACACGGACTCAAGGCCATGAATACAAGATACAACGCATTGCTCAAACCGATCACTGATCCAGATGTGTTGTACGTCGCTGCAACGTTCGGAATAGCAGAGAGCACAGAAGTGCTTGCCATCGGCGAGAGTAGCCCAGTCCAGGCAACGACCATCGTCATGACTATTTTCCTCCGACTTGAAAAGCGGCTGAACTCGTCCACCGGGGACTCAACGGCTGGTTGCTCGACGTCTGTCTCATTTTTCTCATGTTGACTTAAGCTCATCTTGTTTGTGGGTCAAGTCAGGGTCCGACAGCAGGGCTGGGTGGGCTGGGGCATAGTAAGAAGTAAAGTATGAACTATCACGCAACTGCAATATCCCCATCACAACTCGAGGAATTTTGACCTTCAAGCTTCTCCAATGACTCAGGCTTGGTCGGGTACCAAAATCCTGAAAACTCTTCGATCTGCCTCTACCTCGGGTGCACGGAAAAGAATCCGAGGTGGATTTTTGTTCAGTGCGATATGCGACATAAGCCAATGATGGCCAAATTTTGGTATCAATCCGCCAATCGCTCTTCTCAACAGCTACCATTGCATTGACAAGTCATTTTGCTCTTGTCGATCTTGTTCTCGCCGCTCTTCCGGCCGGGCCTGGATCTGCCCTACAACCAAGGCGTGACCTCATCAGGAAATATTGTCCATAATACCCATGTACTCAGTTGCGTTATGAGCACGCGACCTTGATCAAACAACCAAAGAGAATAAAGCATTGCCTCAAACTTGTCAAGCAAATCCTCCATTCTGGGATTGGTAGCCAGCGACATCCATCCCATGGCGTATGCATCTGGGGAAGAAACCTCGATTCGCTGGATCTAATACAGCTCAGCCAAGACCTGTTACTACCTGGCAGTCTACCCCTCTTCTGTCGCACTGTCGTCCCTCAACGGCACCGAGACCGTCTCTTCCGCCCAGATGGAATCACCTCTTGTGTCTCTCCCCTTAGAGGTCTTTCTTGAAATTGTCAGCTGGGTCGCGGTCGAGGCAGCTCGTTCACACTTTCTCGTTCGTAAGCAAGCACTGCTCTTCCATCGCCAACCGGCATCGCTTTAGGAATATCCACTTCATTGCTTTTGGAGAGGCAAAGCTGCTGGCGGATATCACGCGCTGGCAAGACATTCTAGAGCGAGCTCAGGCCCTAGTCTATGTTCGACGACTAGGTGTTCATCTGGCTATTAGCGAGCCAGCACCCTCGCCCAGATATACGAAGAAAGACTATCCCGAGGAGGATGCAACGGATCAATATCAACAGGCACATGCCAATGAGAACGAATGGATCTATCCAATAATACCTTACAAAGAACTGTTCGCTAGGGGGGTTACTGTTTACCCAACCCCTCTACCCTCTAAACCGGATGCTTGGAAACCATTGGCAGACTTCCTGCAAAGGTTGGTCGGACCCGAAGACTTTATATGGTTTACACTTGTGCGAAATTCCCTCCCTGCTTCCTAGATATCCTGCATTGGAATCTACCACAATGTCGCTTGCATCTCAAAAGTGTTCAGTTTTGCTGGTGCTCATGATTCTCATAGACGCCCATATTAGCCAGTACGCAGTGAATCTTGCAACTTCACCTTCTTTATCTAGCGTTTTCTGTCGGATGGCGCCGGAAGGGAACTCTCACTCCCAACAGGCTGTTGGCGGAATGGCTGCTGAGACTGCTCCCAACCTCAAAAAGGATCTACGTGCTGTACAATTCGCCACATGCCACATGGTACCATCACCCAAAAAAGTCTCTCCCAGGCATCTTCCCAAACCACACACAAAAGCGATCCAGCGTTCGTCTTCTCAGCCTACGTAATTCCAGCCTCAACGGTTCTAGCAGCGACGAGCTTGAATCCTAGAGCAAATATGTTCCTTTGCATCTCCTGCGTGTCCCCCAGCTTCATGGCTTTGGTGATGCCCCTGTCCTCGAGAATGCGCCGCGTTAACGATTTTCTTCTCTGAAAGTCATGGCTTTGGATTTCAATATCAATAGAGTTCATATTGAAGTCCTATGGGGCTATGCCCACCAGATGAATCACGCCGCCAATGCCTTCGTCTCAAGTCTACCTCCACTCGAGAGCCTTTCTCTTTTAAGCATATATGCGGATAGGGCGCTCAAATCCGCGATGCAGCAACATGGACCGACTTTGCGGAGGCTCAGTTTAGCTCCTCGATATAACCAGATTCCGTGACGATGGACATAGACTCCCGAATCGCTCGAACAAGCCGGACGCGTCTATCGCAAGCTATCCAAGCTCCAGCTCTGGTGCAAAGGACAGAGGCAAATCACGACGAAGTCAACATCTACAAATCCCTAGCAAGGTTCCCACATCTCAAGCACCTAACTGTTGAGTTAGACTGCCCCCTCCTAGCTCATGATAACCCATACGGCAGTAAAAGCGACCGCGATTCCCCCGTGAATACAACCAAAGATGAGGCACTAGTGCGCTCAATTCTAGCCATCATCCTTGATGAGCCCCCTTGTTTTCCTTTGCAGTCTTTCGGGGTGGTTCCACTGGTGCCTGGCAGGTGGCATATTGTGAGTTCGATGCATAAGGACTGGGAGCTGTGGCGGCCTGAGTACAGTGGAGAAGTCATTGTTACAAGGGCAACGCAGATGGAGTATGCCGGGTTGATGGAAATACCGGAAGACATCGCGTCGGTATTTTCCGACCTATGGCCAGTAAAGAGTGATCATTGGACGAACGATTGGTAAAGTCTGTTGTTGGCTGTTGATCGTGAACAGTGAATGAGATCGGCCACCTTAGTGTAGCTTGATGGTAGCGTGTGCAAAGCCTCATGGTGTCTCTTTTGCTACTCGATACCTGGTCTATTGCCACCGGCACTCCATTTCGTCCAAACACGTTATATAGCAGCAGATGGGAGCGGGGTAGACCAGATGGGACAGACAATGATATGGACTCTCCTAGAGAAAGAACCGTCAGCGTAAAGGATAAGAGCTGGAGGGCAGTGCAATCGAAATGCGATTGTTGTATTCCTTGAGATGCAAGGGCCTATTGGGAGAAAATATATAGTTCAGGGGAATTACGCAGTGGCGGGATACCGGCAGAAACCATAATATGATCCGGGCAAGAGGTACTGAATTAGAGATTTCCAAACATATTATCAGCTCAGAAATTCTTATCTTCTGTTCTATGAGAATGTTTTATAAGTCTTTCGTTAGCAATGTGAGGATCATTGTCGCCGTGTGTCTGCCCAAATGGGGATGGAAAGAAATATGAATTACTCTCTTGCCACATAAAGCGGCCATATTCTGCGGGCCGCGGCCCGCTTCTGCGGGTTGGTCGAGTGGTCAATGCGGTCCGCCTCGCCCAACTTGTCTCGTAAAAATCGGGGATCGATTCCGCGCTGGAGCATTTCTTTTGGCCAGGAAGCATTTGTTTACTGTCAGGAAGGAGCGGCTCGCCTCTGGCTTCGTCTGATCGGAAAAACCAAACTTCATCATCATCACAATCATTGCAGTTTATGCGCACTCCAACCTGGCACTCGTTTGCAGCCTTCTCGAGTCTTCGAACCAAGAGTACCAGGTGCTCCGTTTTGTTAGCGAAGGACTGAGGGGCCACGCTTCGTCCGAATGACACCGCATCGCTTCATCACCCGCCTCAATCTACCAACGCTCACCTGTGTTTCTGTCCGATAACCGTTGCCCAAAGAATATAGTGGGTGCCGGATACTCTACTTCTTCTTCAAACATCGAAAGCACTAGTGGGCTTGCTAGATAAGCTAAGATAACAGCCAGATAAGCAGCATATATATCGACAAAGGATGCCCCCGTCCTCTCGCTCCCTATACAAACAGCAGATTCATCATGCCGCCCACCAAACTAAGAGCAAAGCGCGTCTCACAAGCTTGTGACTTTTGTCATCGACGCGGTCTGAAGTGCAAGACGGACTCCAACCCCACTTCGACTCCCACCGAGCGAACCTTTTGCTTGACTTGCGTCGAATACGGCCAGGAATGCACGCGCGAGCGTCGGCCGAAGAAAAGGGGGACGAAGCCGCGGGCTGTCAATAGTCCTGCTCGAAAGGGTACACCGGATGCTGTAACAACAAGTACTCAGCAGCCGCCCCTAACGGCTATAGCAGGAAGGCCGGCTTCTGCACTTGCGAACCGGCGGACCATGACTTTGCTTTTGGATGTCTATCTCGATAGCATTCATCCGAAGTAGGTGCTTATAATCTTAGCCACTGGATCAAAGCTGACGACACGCGGTAGCTTCCCCGTGTTTTGTGAACGCGAGCTCTGGGTCGGCTGGCGAGACGGAACATTTCCCCAGGATAACTCCGACTACATGAGCCTAATGTGTCTATGTGCTTTGAGCGCGCAGCATGTCGGCGATGGTGCCTTATTCAACGAGGATGACAACGTGAATACAGTCGAATGGACAAATTTACGGTCAGACTACATCGCTGAAGCTATGCATCTTGTACCGATCAATTTTGAGAGCTCGGATCTCAATCTTGTTCGCTCGTATGCTTTGCTTACTCTTCTTGGTGCTCAGACGGGGGACAATGCTATGCTACATAGATTCCTTGGTCTCTGTCATGGCGTCTGTGCGCAGCTGAATCTTCACGATGAATCTCGGTGGCCCCGAACAATAGGCGAATGTGAGACGGAAGTTCGGCGGCGACTCTGGTGGTCGATTTACAGACTCGAAGTACATACAGCATGTGTCCTCGGAAATATTGTGCGCACACCAGAGAGACGTTGCGGCGTTGGGTACCCAGTCGGAGCGCACCATCCAGCGTTTATCCCCGGTCGAAACGGGCAATACGAGGACTGGTTTGATGGGTGGAATACGACGACAGACTTGTATAGGGTGCTTGAGCATGCCATCTCCGATCTACGGGCAAAGAATCGGCCGCGACATCAACAATCGATTCTTGGGCCCCAAATTGTGGGTTCAGATTCAACCACTATCATGATGCGCCTGGCGCAGATCCAGGAGCACCTTCTGCCGCAGTTTGTTACGCCTGCGTCCCGGTCTGACGACAGCGGACGAAATCGATGCGGGTTTCAGACACCGAATATCATCTGCACGATCCATCTTGCGAGGCTCCTCTCGTGCATCGCCGGTGAGAACGACCCACTACTTGCCTGCTCCCTTGCGGGTGACCTTGTCAAGAACATTATGGCTATTCCCGTAGAGTACATGCGCGCAACGGGGTCACCTCTCATCCAACAATTAGCCGGGGTCGGTCATATTCTTGTTGGAATTGCGAAGAAGAATGGACTACAAGAGATTCATTTTATTAAGATAAAGCACGTTATTCAATCCATTGTTGGACTTGTTGAGCTTTTGGTAGGACAGAGCGCTATTGCTGGATCGATTCGCGAGCGGCTTACTTGTCTGTTAGCGGAGCTTGAAGAGCTATATGCTGCCAGTCCGAAGCCGGCTGCTACAGCTGAAACTCTAATATTGAATGAATCTGTTCAGTGGTTTCCACATGGGTCTCTTTTTGACCTGGGCGCCATGGATGGACGGGGCCTGTTTCTTAACAATCTTCTTACGGACTTTACATGGCTATATCCGACCTCTCCATAATGCATTTTATTTCTTCGCGTTATACAAATTCGTACTCTTCTGCTTATTCGACCTCCAAGCATAATACTCACCTCCTGTCATAACCGGATATTTCATCGGGTTATCTTCACTTACGCATGTCTCGACCGGCGTCAGGAGCTTCCGTCTATCAAACCCGAAGAAGAACGGCGCCGAGTACCGCTCTTTTCCACTCTTGTTAATGACCCGATGCACAGTCGAGACGAAGAAGTCGTTCGTCTGCCGCATGAAGCAGTCCGCTATATTGACGACAAACGACCCAGGAATCGGCTCGGCTTTGATCCAGTTCCCGTTCTTGCCTAGCACTTCCAGTCCACCACTCATGTCCTGCGTCACGATCGTGAAACATTCGACGTCGGTGTGTGCGCCAATCCCGTTTTGATCGTCGACGCTGTGTTTCTGTTCCGGGTAGTGCAGGATACGCATACCGGCTTCCGGGCGGCGGACGTACTCGTCAAAGGCATTTTCTGGCAGATGGAGCGCGAGCGCGAAGATGCGCGTTAGGCGACGAGATAGCTTGAGAAGTTGGCCATGGTACGCGTAAAGCGCTTTCCGGAAGCCAGGAAGATCGGTCTCTGATGGCCAAAGACTCACGGTCGCTTCGGCGCCCTCGACTGCTTCGGGGTCTTCGGCTGGGTCGTACGACCAGTTGAATGCCTCGCTGAGGTCTGTTTGAACGTCAATGCTAAGCACCCTTAATTATCGCATAATGGGACTGGAATACCCTGGTGCTTCCACCCATTACGATTATAGCACTCCATCGGGTGAAACCCAACATACTCATTCGGAACGAGGCCCGTAAAGACCTCCATTTTCTTCTCCTCCGGAAGCGCAAAGAAATGCTTTGCTTGTTTGAAGGTCTCGTTTGCATATGACTCGTCCACGCCCTGCAATACGTTTGTTAGCACCTAACCTGGAGGTGTAGAGGAACAGACATACATGGTTCACGAGGTAGAAAAAGCCAATATTCCTCGACGCCTCACGGATCTCCTCCGCTACGGCCTTTCGGTCTTCCGGCGACTCACTCCATATCCTGCCTGCGTTGATGACCGGAATTTTCTCTAGCATCGTGGAAGTGTTGCTGTTGAAGGAGAATGTGCTTCCGTTCATGAGGGTTACTGTTCTGGGCGTTTCGGGGACGATGGTGGTTGTTGTTTGCGACATCTTTGCGACTGGTTGAGCTGGATCTAGATTGATGCACTCCGCGATATGCTTGCAACAAGGCCCTCCAAGCACTTTTATACGTAAGAGATGGTGAGGTTGACATGGCAGATGCTACCCGCATGGCTTGATCTAGTGTGGGCGAGAACGGCTGAACTGCAACGCACCTGGTCCCATTGTGATGTCGTCGCCGTGACCCCGCTAACAGTTGTGTTATCTGTTGGAGTCAAATTGGGGACTCATCATTGGCCTCTGCACCGTTATCACCACTAGCCCTAGGTCCGCGATAAGACGTCGCGATATGAGGATCTCCAACTGCTAGACTGTTAAACTGTTGAACTCCAAAAATGATTCTTCTTACGTGATTGGTGCCATGACTATCGAGACCCCCTTGACCCCCAGCCAGACTCCAATGTTCTGGATCCGGGGCTTTGCCTATCTTTGACCTTGATATCTTGATACCGTGGATCCTTGACACAAATGCACAGAGGATATATCACCAAGATGGCTCCTTCGTCGGATTCCATCGAACCGCTCGTCGTGGTCGTGTTTCTGTCGCTGCCTAGTCGAACATATACAGCGTGAGCCATCATGGCGAGCAAAACACCCTTAATGTCCCGGTTACTACGAAGACTAGAGGTGAACAGGGATACAGACGTGCAGGTGGACACATACGTGAACAAAGACACGCGACCTTTACCCCCCTCTCGACGGCCGTATGGGCCATGGCATTTCGTTGGGCTGTGGATGGTAACGGGGTCATTCAACGTTGGTGGCTGGACGACGGGCTCCTCACTGATCTCGCTCGGTCTCAACGTCTGGCAAGCGATGCTGGCCATTATCATCGCTCACACATTTGTTGGTTTCGTCTGCGTGGCTGGTGGTCACCCAGGAGCAAAGTGGCACATTGGGTTCCCAATCTGGATGAAGCAGAACTGGGGGACCTGGGGGTACTTGTTTCCTATGGTAGGTCTTCCAGTCAGGCCATCCAGTCTCCATTGGCAATATCCAGCCCTAACGTACAACAGGCGATCCGCGTCTTCCTCTCCTTTGTCTGGACAGCGACGAATACCTGGTACGGATGCCAGTGCTTGAAGGTCCTGCTCACCTGCATCTGGCCCTCTTTCCTGAACCTCGACGGCGACCTCGCAAACGGTGCAATGAAAGTATACGACATGGTCTCATTTGTGCTGTACTTCCTCCTGTGCCTCCCCCTCGTCTGGTTCAGCCCCGAGAACTACAAGAAACCATTCATGATCGCCTCCATCACCGTCGCGACAACCATCTTCGTCCTCCTTATCTGGTCGACTGTTCGCGCCAACGGAGGCGGCGCTCTCCTGAATAATCCAAGTGGCGTGTCAGGCGTTGAGCCAGCGACGGGCAGAGCTCTCGGCTGGGCCTTTGTCTCCGCCATAACAGCCAACATTGGCAGTATCGCAACTCACATGTGGTCACAATCAGACTACACCCGGTATGCGCGCAAACCGGGCGATCAGGTCCTAGCGCAGCTGATAATGGTGCCGCTGGGCACAATTGTCGTCGCCTGCATAGGCATAATCTGCACATCCTGCGCAACGACAATATATCCCCAAGAAGCCGAGAACGGTCTTCTCTGGAATCCATACGACTTTCTCGACGCCGTCCGTCGGAACGAAGATACTCGCGGCGCGCGTGCCGGAGTAGCATTCGCCAGTATCGCATTCATGCTTGCGCAGTTTGGTATGGTTGTTGCATCAAACCTCGTCGTCGCGGGAATCGATCTTGCCGCGCTACTACCGAGATGGTTCACCGTTCGACGCGGAGGATACTTCACCATCGCCTTCGTCTTCATCCTCCAACCCTGGTCCCTCCTCAACTCCGCAACAAATTTCCTAACAGTCGTCGGTTCATTCAACATCTTCCTCGGCCCACTCATGGGCGTAATGTTCTCCGACTACTTCCTCCTCCGCAAGAAAACCATGAAACTCACAGCCATGTACAGCTCCACGCCGGCCAGTATCTACTGGTACACCGGCGGGTGGAACTGGCGCGCGGCTGTGGCGTGGGTACTCGGGACATCGTATCTCATTCCGGGACTGGCGCAGCGCGCTATGGCGTCCGGCGAGGTGTGGGCCGGCTGGACGAGGCTTTATCAGCTTGCTTGGTTTTTGGGATTTGTGGTTTCCGGCGTTGTTTATCTGGGATTGGATTGGTGGTCGCCTATGCCTGGAAAGACTGAGGTCGATGAACATGATGTTTTCGGGACGTTTGGGGAGCGGGATATGCTTGAGGGGGTGGATGTTCCTGGGAAGAGTGGTGATGGTGATGTGGGTGAGTTGGGCGAGAAGGATAGGGTTGGTATTGAGGAGAAGAGGGTTGGGGAGTAGTTAGGGCTTCGGATATTGTAATGATATGTTCAACGTGACGGCTTACGTGCCCTTAATTCCATATAGACATGTGTATAGTGTATGTTAAGCGCAGTCTGAACCTTGGGCCGAGGGATCCATCTCTTCCCGCTTCGCCCCGTCCCGCAAACCTTTCTACTGTCCGTTCCCAGCATCGCGCGAGTGAGACCATGGCAGTATCTGGTTACGCCAAGTCAGCAACAGCGAGGGGGTAAGGCACGCTCAAAGCACGCTCCGCCCCTCTTCCGAAGGGACCTCGACGATTACTACCACCGTGCATCAACTCACCGAAGATCCATAACTCGCAGTTACGGTTAAAGGCATGTCTGGCTGATATCTCCCTGTTGACCAAGACAATATATCACCCGGGCCCCCTTGTGAGACAACATCGAGTGCTGACGGCTCAGAGGTCCAGGCACGAGCACGACTCTTTTTTCACTTGCCCCGGCCTCCACCCGATCTACGTTGCCGTCGAAGCAGAATACCATCCTCGACTACGAGACCGCGGCTACCAAAGGAGACGAACGATGAGGTCGTCGGAAAGGCCCTCAACGGGGAGTGGGAGAAGATATCAAACAGATGCTTCGTGATACAAGAGGGACATGGTCATGGACATTCGAGGGCCGGTCGTGCAACATCGCTGTCGATGGGCAAACTACAAGGAACGTAAGGCTGGCTGGCGGTGCTATGTCATGAGGGCCATGGTGGAATTTGAGAAGGGTCAGTAGCTCGTCGAGGAGGGCTTTTGGCCCCTAGAGTAAGTCCTCCGATTTCATTCATTTAGGGTCCCGAGCCCTAACATATTCGAAAGATTAAACCCCTCTGAATATCTAATCCAGATGACTAGGAGACTGTCGTCGTTGATTCTTTCCAGTAGGTGTATGCTTAAGCAGTTTCTGACCGATAGGCCGCCCCTCCGCTGTTTCTCTCTCTCCAAAGTCCGCTCCCCTCGATGCCCTTTCCGAACTGCTCCGGCAGCTTATCAACCATGTGGCGCCGCATAAATGACAAGGAGATATAAGGCCTGTCGCTGGGGAGTAATAGAATATCTGCCAGCATGAGTCAGGAGTCTGCTAGATCACGAAGGGAAATAACCCACTGAACGCTTGCGATTCTAATCGTGGTTGCTTCGGTGGCGGCCCTTCGATGTCTTGAACAAAATGACTGGGGGCTTCACTTCCACCGATTGTTCGCTCTGAAGTCAGCTGGGTGTTGTGTGAAGCAGCGTTATTGGGAGATATGCTCAGGCCAATGATCAGCATGAATCATGATCACTATGTGGTCAAATGCCATACCGGATGAGCTAGAGTAGCCCGCATGCTTTCTCTTCGTATGTTGAGATTTTCTGGTATACCCGCCACGCTCGACGATGAAGCCCGAGAGGCTGGGAATAATGGAAGATAGCGCTTGGGTTGGCCTCGACGAGTTTTTCGGGGGTGGGATAATCGGTGAGAAAGCGTGCTATAAATGGGCGTGCGCTATCCCGGTTGTTCTGTTGAGGAAGATGCATGCGATGAGGTGGAACTTCGCAGTATGTAGAGCGTTAGTCTAACAGAAGATAGGGCGAACGATTTGGAATGTTGGGAGATATGAAGATCATATTCACCGCGTTCTCAGCGTATGTCTCTTCGATGACCTCAAACGCAAGGGAGACGATCTTGCCTCTGCTGCTGAGGAGCGCTCTCCACCAGCCTGATTCGTATCTCTCGGTGCGAATAAATGAGCTGTGCCTCTCATTGTTTGCCGTAAATGAGCACGGCTTTCTGACTGGGAGAACCACGTCATGCTGTCCTGAGTACCTGGGATGGTGTTGCAGCTGTCATGCGAGAAATACAGGCATGTTAAAGGTAGATACGTGAAGAGAAGGCCCGGGCCAGATTAAACGCATCAAAATTCCACGTTTCACTACTCGAGGCTTTCAGTATGAGCTCATCGATTCTTGTGGTCCTGGCTCGGACATATCCCGCGGTGGAACAACGTCCGTAACCTTAGGGCAACTCTTATCCAACTTCCACACCAATTCTCGCTCAATAAGCGTAGGTGGCGTACTCTCCGAATGTTTATACAGGGCTGGCCAAAGGCAAAGCCCCATCGTTCCACCAGTCTCCCCATCGCCCCCAACGCTCGTCATCCAGTCTGGAGAGAACTCCGTTCCAGTCCGGCTGCTGAAGAAAGTGAAGACGTCTGGGCCTCGACACAGGCTGTTTTTCAAGTCGGCACATTTTTGCAGGAGATTCTTGAGTTTCTGCGTCCTCGGCTCGGCCTCCGTTGAAGCACTGATACCGAACTGGGCCTCAACATCGTCCGCAATTTGTGTGAAAATGTATTCGTGGTTCTCCCCAGTCAATTCCTCTATAGCCACACCTGTTGCGCCTCTCCAGCTGTGGAAAAGCGTTTTGGAACCTGGAATGCATTAGAAGGAACACTCATGATACGGAGGGTTACTATACTACTACGCTGAACGCCAGCCTCGAGTTCATTGAGTATATGCTCGCAGGACTCGTTCAATATGCCAAATCGTGACGGAAGAAATATCCACTCGGAGATTAACGCGACAACAAAAGCTTGAATCAAAGCTCGGCGCTGGGTTGAGGTATGCGGAAAGTCCATTTGACCAAATGCATATTCGAGTTTCGCAGAGTCCTTGAAATTCATCGTAACCCACGACTCTAGATATTGCTCCAGCCGCCTCATTCGGCCTTGGACTTCCTCATCAGTGAGTCGTTTCCCCCCAGACTGGACCTCATTAAGCTTCCTGTACACCTTGTCCAGCTCGCGCTGGTGCTGGTCTTCCATTTTAGATGTTTCGTCACGCGCCTGGCGTAATAAGTGATGCTGTTGATCGATTCTTTCTCGGTCCATCACTTGTTCATTCTTTAGCCGTGTTACTTCTTGCTTGAGACAACGATTATCCTGTCAAGGATGAGTATTCAAATTGTCATGTACGATGGGTTAGATGACGAACATAAGCCATTTCTGTCATGAGCTCATTCTGACTCCGTAACTGGCGTTGCACTCTCCAAAGCTCGTCTTATACAGCACAGTTTAGCAGGGAATTGAAGATTGCGGGAGGACTCACCATCCCTGTTGCCGTTTCGTCCGAGTCGAGTCATTCTTAATATATTCCAGAGAAATGCCATTCTGGACGCGCAGTAGATGGGTGTGATGGCTTAAAGGAAAAGGACATCCCATATATAAGCTCCGCCGAGATTGAGAAACAAATGGTGGATTCCAAGGAGGTCTGGCGCCCAAATCTACCACTCTTGCTGCAACTTTAAATATCACGTCATGTCGGAACCCGCCGGGCAATGCGCCTTAAATATCGCTTGGAGATGTCCTTTGCAACCCGAAGCCTCTACTGCTATTGTCCAACAACTGACACAATGCAAGGTCCGAGGTTTGTGGTTGGAGTCGACTTTGGAACCACATTCAGTGGGTTGGTTGACCTGATGATCTTTGGATCAGAATGGAGAGACTAACAAATGCGTTGCTAGTATTGCCTTCACCGCCGGAGGCTCGGCTGATGATGTTGAAGTGCACTCGCAGTGGCCGGGGGGAGGTAACAGTGGGTTATCGTTCTTGAACGCTCTCGGATTCGGAATAACATCAGGGCAGGAACCTCTGCAAAAGTACCATCCGATATATCATACGAAGGGGGACGAATTCAATGGGGATATCAGGTTGGGACCTTTACCGAGGCTTGTCGGGGTCTCAAGCTGCTGCTCGATGAGGACAACAAGCTGGAGTGGACGCCTTCCATCGACTCGAAGAAGGTATTGCAGGAATACGGCAAGAGCCCCGTCGAAGCAACCTCGGACTACCTGCGACAACTTCTCAAGCAAACTGAGCAGGTCATCCAACGCCGTTTTGGCTTGAGAATGCAAGACCTCGACTTGCACTTTGTACTAAGTGTTCCGGCGGTTTGGTCTGACAAGGCCAAAGACGCGACATTGAAGGCCGTTGTTGCAGCAGGGGCTAGCGTGAAGAATATCTCTCTTGTATCAGAGCCTGAGGCCGCTGCTCTGTATTCCTTGCGAGTAACTCGGCCGAACTCAATTTCTGTACGTCTTACGCATGATTTCTGTTTTATCCGTCTGTTGACATCAATAGACCAACGATGTTATTATTGTCTGCGATGCTGGGGGTGGAACCGTGGTATGTATATTGCAAATAGTGCTTGATATCCCGCAAAGCACTAACAATATAGGACCTCATTTCTTACCAAATTAAGAGCGTAGAGCCTCTTTGTCTCACTGAGGTAACCGAGGGAACAGGTGGGTTTCACAGCAAGATGGCTGTGCAAATTTAGAGCTTCGGCGCTGACCCCTTAAAGGCGCAATTTGCGGATCGGCATTGCTTGACGCCAGGTTTGAGGCACTGCTTCGCCAGAGGATGGGACCAGATAAATACTACTCGCTCTCTTCTAAATCGAAGGAAGCGGCGATTACGTATTGGCAGGAGCGTGTCAAGCCCAATTATAGCGGAAAGTTTGACGAGGACTTCACCGATGTCGATTATTTCATTCCGGTGGCAGGCGCTACCGACGACCCGACAGTCCCCATTGAAGATGGGTTCTTCTTGCTTAGCAAGTATCATACCAGGAGCCTTTGGATGTCACTACGTCAAACTAATCGCTGAGCAGCGACGATGTAGAGGGCATTTTCGATCCCATTGTCCGCCAGATCGAGGATCTTGTTTCTGGTCAGATACTTGCAGTCCTCCGAGAAGGTCTGTCTGCTAAGGTGGAATACTTCATTCCTTCTTATGTGGTCCATTTGCTGATGCGCTCTGCAGACGATAATCCTCGTCGGTGGATTCGGCGCTTCAGAGTATCTTTTCCACCGGTTACAGAAGGCCACCCCAAACGCGAAAGTTCTCCAGCCTCCAGATGGGTAAGCAGAGTTGCAATCACATGACAGTCAGGTCATCGCTAATTGGACTTAATAGGTGGTCGGCAGTCGTCAGGTATGAGCCATGAACCCTGGCCATTGAAGACAAGACTCAATTTTGGACAGAGGCGCCGTGTATCGCGGGTTGGAAGGGAACAAGGTTGAGAGCCGTATAGCCAGACGGCATTACGGAGTTGTCTTCCGACGTATATTTGACGACATGCTCGATTGTGAGAATGATCCCAACAAGGTTTGGGATCCTCTCGAGGAGAGATACTTCATCGATGACCAGATGGAGTGGTATATCAATAAGGTGCGTTTGCTCATGTTCTTCACGGCGCGCAGCTAATCTATGCGCACCTTCATATAGTCCTCAAAGATCTCCGAGAGCAAGCCAATCAAAATGGGCTTCTATCGAGCCGTTCCTGTGAAGGATAAGCGGGATTTGGTTCTCCAGAACGATCTTTATTTTTGCAATGATGAGGAGGCACATGGTGTATGGAACAAACGTAAGTTCTCCTCAAGCTCACCCATTACTTCATGTAACTCATCTCTCATAGGTATCATGAAACTCTGTCAGTTGGAGGCAGACTTGAGAGTTATTCCCCAGAGTCTGTTCGAGAGGAAGAAAAACTCTAAAGGAGTTGAATACTTCAAGGTCCCGTACACCCTTACGATGACCCCGACGTCGGCGTCCTTGCTCTTTGAGCTGGAATTCAACGGGGTGTGCTACGGAAGTGTGAGATCAAGATATTAAAACTGGTTGGATATCCTCGACTTTGTCTGTCATTTATTGCCCCTAAAATTGGCTGTGGTCAAATCACTTGGCGTCGAATTCTAGCTTTCCAGCTGTTATCTTTAGGGCTGTAGTAGAATGTTTGGGATAGTTCCAATCGACAAAGAGTCCCTATGTTCCTCTATCACAGCTTTGACAGAACCTCCTTCATATCCTCACCATCCTTAACAACTTCATCCTCCCAATAGTTCGGATTCACGGTGACCTCATTCAGCGGATTCAAGCAATGAGCTCGATGAAAGAGATCCTCGTAGACCCTCCCATCATACCGTCCCAATGCACTGAGCTAGCTGTCAGAGAGGCTCCATTGTCTTGACAGACGTCCAAGGTAAATCACAACGCACCTATCAAGAAGATAATCCGGAATCTTCCACACATCAACAAGCCTAAC
Organism: Aspergillus undulatus; assembly: GCF_047715775.1. Lineage (NCBI taxonomy): Eukaryota > Fungi > Ascomycota > Eurotiomycetes > Eurotiales > Aspergillaceae > Aspergillus > Aspergillus undulatus. Next base: position 176,290 of record NW_027396659.1, read on the forward strand.
TGCATGAGGCCGAATCCTAGACATTAGTATGCTTATTCTTTCCGGTACGAGGTCGAGCTGTGCACGGGAAGCGGCATTGTGGGCGAAGACTAAGCGCTTAGTATTAGTGCGTCTTGTTGATCTCATCGTGCTCTTGAGGATAGGGGTGGCGTACACTCATATCTATCAGCCTCCAATGTAAAGAGTGCAAAAAGGCGGAATAGATCCCACAGCACAGTGCGTGTTGATCTGGGGAGATCCGTATTGGTGTTCAAGGCTTCGTAGAATTGTGTTACAAGGATAGATTGGGATTGTGCTGTCTCAGTCAGTCGAGACCGGCGTAAAGAAGGGGAAGGAGGTACAAACCCTTGCTTAGTTTGTGAAATTGCATCATTAGTGTGGTCCATGGCTTCTTGTGGATTACGCGGGCCTGGTAGACTTCGTAGGCCTGGGGTTACGTCAGCTCGTATTAGTAGTCAGTATACGCTGAGAATGGGACATACAAGTGCAGTAGCCCTATGCTGGAAACTGCCAACCAACTCCCGATCATTCTCCAGGATATCATAAGTGCATTCCCCGTTTCCACTGCTTTCAACAAGCGGGAGATAAACCCTAAATTGGACATCAGTCTCATCATTTGACGCGGTTCCGGCTCCGCCAAGGGCGTCAGCCATCTTCTTGATCATATAAGCCGCCGTCTGCTGCGCAATCATCCAGTTATCCCCCTCAACGGTCGGTTTAGACAGATAATCATTATTCAACTGAATGAGCCCACTCCCCCCACCATACCCGTGCCCCCCTAGCGCCCTTCGACAAGTCTCAATCCCATCCGCAGCAAGCGTCGTACATAGACTCTTCAATCCGGAGGACATGCTATGCATATAAGCAAGACTCCCAAACTCACCAGCCTCGATTTCCTTCCTTGTACTGGTATAAATACTCTGCATCGCGAGCCCCGTATAATGTAGCGCAAATGTAGTAGCAAGCAAGGGAAATATCCGAATTTGCACGGTTGGGTAGTCCAGCACTGGTAACTCGGGACCGTTAGGGCTTCCGTCACGGTTTGGGAATTGTAGACGGATAGCGGTATACCGAACTGCCACTGTCACTGCGCGAGCGAGGACGAGTCGGGCGTGCTGGATCATTTTTGAGCGCATATATGTTAGGGTGCCGTAGACGACGGCCGATTGTGCGGGTTTTGTGTATAGCCCCGTTGACGGGTCGACTTTGGAGTAGCGAGATAACATTGCGGAATGGGGGATTCTTGACTGGTTCAGTATGCATATCAACCGAGAGGGCTCGGGGTGGAGGTAAAGATGCCCGATTGAGAGAACATACCGGAAGTTATTGAAGAGCATATACGCATTATCCATAGTCGCATACCCGTACTTCGGCCCAATATCCCCAATCACGATCCCCTCGAACGGCTGATGCGTCTTCATATCTCTCACCTGCACAATGAACGGATGAGGGCCATACGAGACATACTCCATCCCCTCCCCCTCCTTACCCTTGCTACCAGGATTCGGAAGCATCAACTGCGCAACAACAACGGCATAATTCGCCGTCCGTCCCAACGTCCCATTCCACCACTTACTCGCCGTAAGCGTGGGACTATGCAACACAAATTCGCTTCTAGCCACATCATACCTCGCCGTCAACTCCAACCCACGCACATTACTCCCATGCCCTAACTCGGTCTGCGCATAAGCCCCAATGATCTCCCACCTCTCGATCCTGGGTAACCAGTACCCTCGCTGCTCATCGCTCCCCTGCTCCCGGACCGTCGTGCTGAACATCCCCATGTGTAGCATGTAGGGGGAGACGTCGTCGACGAGATACTCGGCCATTTCGTGTTCTGCTGCGCTCCATGCGTGTTTGTCGGCTAGGCGGCGGAGGAGTTTTCCTCTTGCGAGGGCGAGTTTGAATCGGTGGGGTCGGGAGAGGTTTGCTTGGTTGGATTTGTTGAGTAATGGCTCTTGCTGGACTATCGGTAGAACCTTTGATTGGCGTCCAAGAAAGTTGTCGTGATCTAGTAAATGATTTGCGAGGTCTTCGACTGCAATGTTTGATTGCGATCTTTCTTTAGCTAAAAGATCAGGGCCCGAGGGCTGCGCGGGGCGTAGTGCATCTGTGAAGTCTGGCTTTGGCATCTTTTGCTGTCTAGAATGGGCTCAATGAGGGATGCTGACTTGTCTAATTGTATGGATCTGGTGTTAATATCGTTCATTTCGCATACTTGGACCCTGGTATAGCTTCCCCGCATAACTGATAGTGCATACCCGAGGAACTGGGCATACAACCGCCAATTACCGGTCGCCACTCGGCCCAGCCAATGGGGGAGGTATAGATCGGCATTGCTCCCAGCGCGGGGTATATTTTAACCTGCCGAGAAAAGTGCACATTGTCAGTAGTTCATGAGCAAGGCAAGATCAAGATTGAGCCCAGGGCGATGGACGGCGACCGAACCCTAACCGTCCCGCGCCACGCTGGAGAGAACATCCTACCTAATCTCCCATTCTTCGAGAAATTGCTGCGGTTCGCGCATCGGAGGTCACTGCAAACAGCACTACGGGATTTGAATACGGGAGTTGAAAAAAGCTATCTACAGCTTCTTACCGATGCGATTACCCTCCGGCGAGTGATCGAGGATACCCTCGGTCTAGCGGTACGGGCCAAGCTAGACAAGGACGAAGAGGTATTCATTGCCTTGATCGCACCAGGCGGGTATGAGTATGCAGTGGCCTTTACGGCGGTTTTGGCTTTGGGGGCTGCTGTTGTGCCGATTAGTATGCTCTCCCAACTCCAGCTCAAGCCCTACGAACCCCAGACTGGAAGCTGATAGAGTAGCACCCGCTCTGCCGGCCCAGGAAGCAAAGTTTCTCGTTCAGCGCGCGCAATGCGTCGCCGGCGTCTCGTCCAGCGACGACACCGCAACAAGCCTTGCCAAAGGCATAATCGAAGCCCTACCGACACCCATCCCATATCTCACAGTATCTCCTCACCTACAACCCGGCCCCCTCAAGCCCTCAGAGATCCTCATCACTTCAGACCCAGTCCCAAACCTCAACGCCCCAGCCCTGGTAATATTTACCTCAGGCACAACGGGCCCACCCAAGGGCGCCGTGCAGCGAAGAAGCTACATCACATCGGCCGCCGAAGACGTAGCAAGCCACTACCGCCTCGCAGAAACAGATACAGTTCTGCATGTACTACCGGTTCACCACGCCACAGGGATAGGAATTACATTCCTGCCGTTCTTGATTGTTGGCGCAACGATCGAGTTTAGATCGGGGAGTTTTGATCCCGCTTGGACGTGGGAGAGATGGAAGGGGAAGAGAGGTGGGATTACGGTGTTTTCAGGTGTCCCAACGATATACACGCGGCTGATGCGGTATTTCGAGTCTCACATCTCGAATCTTCCAGTCCAGGAGCAAGAAATGTACATCGCCGGCGCGAGATCCCTTCGGATATTGTTATGCGGGACATCAGCCCTTCCTGCTCCCGTGCAAAAATTCTGGACGACAATCCTAGCCGGCAAACCAATACTCACCCGCTACGGCGGGACGGAGTTTCATACCGTGCTGAAGGCCGATATCGACGGGAGCAGTCCGATGAATAGCGTTGGGAGAGTATCACCCGGCGTGAATTTGAAGCTTTCAAGTGAAGGCGAGATTTTACTCCGCAGCCCGAATCTATTCTCGAAGTACCTCCACGATCCCATTTCAACGGCACGCGCGCACGACGAAGAGGGCTATTTCAAGACAGGCGATATCGCACGGTGTGAGGGCGAGAACTATTTCATCCTCGGACGCGCGAGTCTAGATATTATCAAGTCTGGTGGATATAAGCTTTCCGCATTGGATATCGAGCGCGAGATACTGGGATTGGAGTATATCAACGAGGTTATGGTTGTTGGGGTTGAGGATGAGGAGTTTGGGCAGAGGGTTGCGGCGGTTGTTGTGTTGAAGAGGGACAGTGACAGTGGCGGATTGGAGCTGGAGAAGTTGAGGATGGACCTTAGGGGATCGCTGGCGGGGTATAAGATGCCGACTATTTTGAGGGTTGTAAGGGGGGAGATTCCGAAGAATGGGACGGGGAAAGTGCAGAAGAAGATACTGGGGCCGAAGTATTTTGGGGAGAATTGGAGAAAGGATGAGAGTGTTCAGGTTTGGGACAGGGATAGAAGGAGCAAGGCAAAGTTGTAGGAGTCAAATTTCGTAAAAAGATGAGCATCTAGATTTTTGCCTTTGCCGGCGCAGAGGTCGATCGTCCATGGACGTAGCTTATCCGCTGAAACTTCTTAACCGCCTCTCCCCAGAGCTCTGTTCTCAGCGCCGCATATACTCCCATCTTCGCCTTCGGCGCCCACTTCCTCCCCATCTCCAGCGCGACCTCAAGCATCTCCTCTGGCTGGGCAACAGCATGTACAATGCCGTCTCTCAGCGCCTCTTTCCCCGTCCAGCGATGCGCCTCCAGGAGCATCTTCGCCGCAATATCTGGCCGCAACTTCAAACGCGGTAGCGAGCCGATGCCGTCAAAGTGTAGCCCAAGGTCCACGGGCGGCATGGAGAAGAATCCGCGCTTGGAGTTCATGATGCGATAGTCGTGGGCTAGGGCAAAGGGGCAGGCGCCGCCGAAAGTGTGGCCGTTTAGCAGGGCGATCGTGGGAAAAGGGAAGTCGAGCACTGTGTGAACGAGCTGCGATTGTCAGCTTGAAATTGTCTGTATGTCGAGCAAGTGTAATACCGGGTAAAATCCGTCAGAGTTGGCGAATGGGTTGCTATCAGACTCGTCTAGTTCGAGACCCTGTCGTTCGTCAGTCATGTGTCTAGTAAAAGCTGACTCCTGAGGACTCACTGTACACCAAAACTTCGCATCACTTCCACGCGTAATTACCGCTCCTTCACTATCGGGTCCGAGAATCCTCTCAATTGTCCGAAAAGCACGAATGATTTCCTGGCAATACCATGTGTTCAGCCGGTTCTCGGGCGGCTTCTGCATTGTGATGACGAAGACATTTCCATGGCGTTCGAGTGACAGATTGCGAAAAGTCCCGAGTTGAGACATTGCGTTCTAATGGTGTCAAGAATGAGTTTCCCATACTTAAATATAGAAATGGCCAACATGACCCTGATATTGGCCGGGCCGAGATGCGGGGTCCCCAAACGAAGTTATCCGAGTGCCGGCGGGCGAACTGTGGGGAAGACTGCTCAGATGGCGACGTCACATCACGACGAGATAGTTTGTTTGAACTGCCCCTTGCTCAACTCTCTAGGCGAATTATCTTGGGAGTAGAATTTGGATGTATTTAGGATTGAGTGAGGCACAGGAAAATATTGGTGGCTCGTGGGAGATATTGGGGGGATCATATATCTCGTGGTCGGACGCCATGACTGGGTAATGACAGTTGTTTCGATTGCAGGAAACACACAAGAAGGATTTCGAGCTTTGCAGCAAGGGCACTCAAAGCGTATATTATGAAGGCCTGGACCACTCAAGAGCGGAGGGCGATGCCGCAACAATCACGTGCCGTGTCGTCACATGGGACGCGCCTGCCGTTTCTGGAAAAACAACAACTTCCCCGGTCACGACGACCAACTCTTCAACTGCAACAATCATTATCGTCAGGGGCTCGAAGATATTGGCTCTTGCTATCGAATCTAATTTCTATTATCAGCGACTTCTATTTCGGATAGGAGAGGGGTCCGTTTCAACCATGAACGTGTCCCTGCGTCGTACCCCCACTCTCGCGCAAGAGCCGCTTGCCTCAGACTCGCCTATGAGCTACTCATGCAGCTACCACCAAGACACAGCCACAATGCCAGCGAAAGGGACAGTCAAATCTCAGATAATTTGCGTTGCGCCTATGAAATGAGGCGAAAAGATTGCGCGTCGTGTGCCACCTGTGACCCCTTTGACACGCCCAAATATCCGCCTGCTCTTATTGGCCGCACAACGGCTCCCTCGTGTTGAGGTGAGTTTGGCTGACATGCAGGTGAAATTGCCCCAGATGTCTCAAAGGTTGGCGCTACTCCGTACTTCCTCTCTGGCGGCAACTTCTTATCTCTCCAAGACTCAACTGTTCTGTTCTTGACCCGAGTCCGAAGGTGGCCGCCGCTGTCCGTACGGTAAGGTACACCGCTGATATCTTTAGAAGCCAGCTACTTACACCATCGCTTCCAACGGACCTAGACACAGTGACCTTTCCAGCGGAAGAATGACCCTGCTATCCCCACGCTACCCTACCGCCCTCCGTTACGTGAAACCGTCGGCCCGCTTCCAGACCCCTTGCCTCCACGGGACAATGACTGGTGATGGACAGAATCAATGAGATTTGTGAAGACCTCTCCGTCCAGATACTGAAATGGCGGGTGCGGAATCACGAATCGCGAGCGTTCTTTCCTAATGGGGCAGCTAGGGATGTTTTGCGGATGAACGAAGAAGTCCTGCATGAGCTCTTCCGAACCTTGCTTTCGCATGATCCTGTGGATATCGAGATCGTTTCCGACATAGTGCGTCGTGTCGTACGAAATCTTAGTACCACTCTTGCGGTTGTGCTTCAAATTCGTACCCCAGGGAATGTCGACATCTTGCGGCGCTTTGTTGATCTCACTATCCACAAAAACACCCTTCGCGAGTCTCCGATACTTACAGACGATGATCTCCCCATTTCCCTCGACAAAGCCAGACTAGTGTTTTCTACAATGGGGAATGAGTTTTTCGACGCTCAGTTCCAGTTCTGCGCCATAACCCTGCGAAGAGAAGGTGACGTCGACTACCAAGAGTATCGGTCGCAATGTCCCCTCCCATACAAGAGGCAGGAAAAAATCGGCGGCGGCGCTTACGGAGAGGTATATAAAGTCAAGATCGAACGACGGCACCTCAGATCAACTGGCGATCGAACAGGCAACATCGAACCAGAATGGCTGGCGCGAAAGGATTTCAAACGACAGCAATCGTTTACAGTAGAGCTGGATGTGCTGAGGGCGATAATGAAGCAACCGCAAAAGCACGACCATCTGGTTATGGTCCTGGCCATATTGCAATACGGTGACACCAACAGCTTGTTTTTCCCTCTGGCCGATTGTGATCTGCACCAGTACCTCAATGGCAAATACCATGGGGATAAGCCAGCTCCTAGCACGCTAGAAGGTAAAAGTGCGATTTTCAATCGAGGTGTTGCCCTGGCTGGGGCACTCGCATTCCTCCACGGCGGATTCGGGGGCGCGGTTTGTCTCCATCTTGATTTGAAGCCGAGCAATGTTTTAGTATATGACGCATATGGCGCCGACAAGGAGATTTGGAAGATTACCGACTTCGGCCTCACTCGCGTGAGGAATCGCGAATATTCAAGTGTCGGTCCGGGCATAGAAGGAATATACCTCCCGCCCGAGTGTGCTACACCTGGTGATAAAGTCGACACTCGAAGCGACGTCTGGTCCTTCGGTTGCATATTCTCGCTCGTTATTACCTACATGATCTATGGAACCTCGGGCGTGAAAGATTTCACAGAGAAACGTGGTGAGCGACCGGAGGGGGACTATTTCTACATCACGAGCAAGAAATCGACTCCCCGAGTTTCGCCCGCGGTAGCGTCCTGGTTTGACCGGCTCAGACGAAGCGCACCAAGCAACGAAACAGAATCCCGGGTGATCCGAGAGTCGCTCGACTACCTCCAAAGGAAGGTCCTGCACCCCATTCGGCAAGAAAGAGCCGCTGCGAAGGATGTGGAATCAGCTCTGAAGAAGATCCAGGAAATTTTTACAGAACAGGCACCACCACTTTCACCCTTGCCTTCGCAAGACCAGGCACGGCGAAATCCATTTCTAGAGCGGCTTCTCGTACGACTTCAACACCGAACCTCAGAGTCACCGGTTTCCAGACTGCAGAGCTTTGGATACGACCTCGGGACCAACGGATTTGGTTTCAGGTTTTCGCCGCCCAACGGTGATTATCTGGCATTCTTCTCCTCGCAGAGGACCTTGCTCTGGACCGTCTCCGAGGTCTTGTCCGCCATGTAAGACAGATCACCTATCCCACCCCCTCAGTCTCTTCGAATTGCGGACGGAGTGATCAAGTCATTTTCAGTCAGCTCCAACTCGATTTGCGTCTGCCTAGATGGAGATTCATTTGATGTATGCCCTTTTTGTTTTTGTTTCTATATTAGCCCCTTTCATTAACGCCTCCAGTGTCACATTTATACCGTCGACGGTCCATCCAGTTCTGTTCGCGTCGACGATGGGACGAAAGTCTCTTACGAGCACATGGGATATATCAAACGAGTAACGATGTCCTCGGACGGTGCCTTAGCCGCATTTATCATCTCGGACCGCCCGAGGGGCTCGGAGTCGGATTGCAGAATATACCTTGCTTACACCCAGTCTCTAATTGACACGGCAGACGAAGGGTGAGTTCCTTGCTTAGTATTATTTTCGTCGAAACCCGCTTACACGGTGACAGAAGCAGCTACTATTTTCCCCGCTCGAGTCGATCGAACTCTGTATCCGAAAGCTCGTTGATGTCGGTGACAACAGCCGCCAACCTTATTGTCGAGAAAGTCTCGGTCGGGCCAGCGTCGCACATACGATTTCTGGACTTTACACCGGATGGGAAGTTTCTCGTGATTTTGATTCAAGACGGGTCGCGGGGTTTCGCCATCCGAGCCTGGGAGACGTATAGCGGACGGTGCTACAGGGACTTTTCCGTGGCAATTCAGGTAATTGTGACCTTGACTTGTCGTACCGTGCCAAACTAATCGGACGGTCAAAGTCCTCCCAGACATTTCGATCGCTTTTCACAACGTGTTGCTTATTTGTGACAAAAGCAGCAGAGCCTTGCGTTGTTGTGGTTGCTGACCACCGGCGCATTCTGCATGTCAACCTTACGAAAAGGACTCATAGCGACCGTGGCCTAGACAGCGAGGTCCATAGTATGTTTGTTTGCAATGACGGCCAGACCCTTGTCCTTATCGGCAAGAAGAACGGCCTGCGAGCTTACCTGTTACCCCTGACTGCGCTAGACCGTTCAAAGTTTATCGGAGCCGCTAGAATCAATCGACTATCCTATGTTCCCGCCCTCGACGATGCTGCAGTGACGCGAGACGTGGATGGTCAATTGAAGCTACTCATCGCCAGCTCCTCAGGCCAGTTCCTTGACATGGGTATCGACAACTGAGGAATGAAGCTTAATACAATGACTGCTACTATCTATTGTTGCTGGGCGCGACGGGTGTCATTCCATGATACATAAGCCTCGTGTTGAAAGCCTCCAAACCGCCGATCGTGCCAATCCCATATCTGAAACGCCGTGGAAGTGACCGAAAAATGTTTACACCATCATAGTGTCGCTGGCTGATCGCTCCTTGCGTTGCTTGCTCCTTTGGAAATACCACCAGTAGCACAGCGTCACTGCTGTCAGAGGTATCGCGCAGACGATGTATATCCAGAACTGCGGCGCTACAACGATGCGACGATTTTCGTCCATTTCAAAAAAGGAGTTCATACCGAGGAGAGTCTGGAAGTCGATAATATTAGCCAGTCGATCTTTGCTAAACGGTTGCCCAAGACTTACAGCCATAAATGTGGAGAGGAGGTAAATCAGCGTCACCACAGTTATGACGCGCACTGTGGTAGAGTCGCGCAACATGAACTCAGTCTGTCGCTTGGCAATGTATGCATCCTTGAACGACAGTGTATCCGTGATGTGCGACGCAATTCTCGATGTCCGGCTTTGGAGGGACCGTCCTGCCTGGACGTATGAGCTCACCGACGCAGAATAGTTATTCAACAACTGCTTCGTCGCCTGCATCTCGGACTCCGAAGTCACGCCCGAACTTGACAAGGCAGCATTGGCCTGGTGCAGGACTTCAAAGGTCTTGTCCAGCGCCCGGAATATTGGCTGAAGAACCAAGCATCGATTTTCTGTGCTTCGGACCGCGGTGAGCGACTCATGATCCACTCGCAACGGTTTGTCGATCTCGGCGGCGACAGTGGTATTTGCCTTTAATTATCAGCGGGAAGCTCGCAGGAGTATAGACCTCACTTACGATTGATAGGATTCGGCCTTCCCAGTGCTTCAGATAATCACGCCAAGTCTGACAGAATGTCCCAAAAAGTATACTGTGGATGAGTAACGGGTTACGATGCAGACTAGCGCGCTGCTCTGGTGATTGAAGGAAGCGCGTGAGACGGGATTGGAATGGGCATTCTGGCGTTGGATTCAAAAACACCCAACCGCTGCTTTTTGTCGCAAAGTTGTATTTGTGATATACCCCTGTTTGTCTCAATACCCATGGATCTTTCCCCTTCTCTTCTAGTGGCTTTTCAAAGGGGTATTTTTATGATGTAGATGATTTCTTGCGCGCGTTAGCTAGTTTGTATGTGGCTTCCGCGAAGCACCTACCGATTGAGCCGGCATTGAGTCTGAAGACTGGCGCACAGTTGTATCCCTCTTCTACTGCGATGGTCTTTTGGAAGAACGATAGGGGCAGCTCCAGCAAGTCTGACGAAGCGTCGGCAAAGCCTACGACTTCTTCGAACATATCCCGAGTGACATTCAACGGTCTCCAGGAATTGCGTTGGTGGATCGACCTATTCTTGTTAGCCGCCACCCTACTCCCACCGCCGTGGATATGACATACAAGATCCTCAATGCGTTTTTCTGAGTACAATGAAGGCCCCGATACTTGCGAATCTCCGCCAGCGAGCGCAGCCTCGTCTCGGTGACTATCAACCGATTAGCGATCGACTCCCTAGCCGCGGTCCGAACCATTCACCTTGACCTCCGGCGTCAACATCTGTACAAGTTACTTGACAGGTGGACTCATTCGCGGTGAAACATCTCCGGACTTCTGCGCGAGATCGATAATCCTCAACATATGGCATCAGTGAGTAGAGATCGAGCGACTCTGCCCTTGGCGCATTGTCCGACAGGCTCCCGTGTGAGGAGCGATACGAGTGTGTCAACGCATCCAGCTCCATACTGTTCGCGCTTGTAGTCAAGTCCTTGCGGGCCTGGGCCAAAATAAAGCAGATTAGATGACACAGTGATACTTAAATACACGATTTGAAGAGAAAAGAGCAAGTGTGCCTTGTTGAGTTGTTCAAGTCTGACTATCGAATGCTACGGCAACACCGAACCGCCGCATGGGCAGCACGCCATGGAAAAGACAAAAGCCACAAAAAAAACCAGAACAAAAATATGATTGGTGAAAGAGATCAGCTATTTGCCGCCCAGGTCTAGCCTTTCACAGACTGCTGGTCTGTCGCGCCTCGCTTACTGCGAGATTGTCCTGTGAAACACGAACATCGGTCAGTCCATCCTCAGCCACCTTCACAGCCCCAGCTCGTGCGCGATCAGGCAGTTTCACTTACTCAAGCTCGTCCTGCGCCATGTTAGTGGGGGGAGATCAATAATCAGATCATGAGATATCGAATCGGTGCATACCTCTGTCACTTCCTCAGGTGCATCGAACGACCAGACGTCTTCGTACAGCTGCGACCGAGGGTCAGCAGAGCAGCATTGGCAGACAAGGCTTGGAGCTTTTGTACCCTGATATGGAAGTTCAGGCCGGGATGCTCAGGGAATTTGCGCTCAAGGAAGCCCTGCAGTTTCGCTCGCGTGAGATAATGCGCAGATGCATCTTGTCGACGACACATAGTAGATGCCGAAGACTGCGACGGCGGCGACGACGACAGAGACTTGATGCTCCAAGTCCGACTAAAGCGTGGCATCCAACACGGCTTATGTTTTGTTTCTATTCATAAGAATCAAGTAGTTTCTCACGGCTCGTGTCAGGAACGAGATACATGAAGGAATGGGAACAGCGACAATCTCTTCCTTCTGGTCTGGTGTGGGAATTATACGGGGAAGAAAGGCAGCGGAGGGCATCTACAGGCAACGAGCAGAGGAGGCTCTGCGAGTGCTGGCCGATCAGGTGCGTTGTTCACCCCTGGAGGGAGGGGGAGACGACTCACACTGTGACACACTGAGATATCTCATTACAGACTGATTGGACCGCTTGGGTGTACCTCACTGCACGGGGCTCGTACCAGCCACATTATCCTCCTATCAGGGCGCAGCCAAGATGACCGGTTGGATCGGGGGACTCCGTGGGGAGGGGAAGCGATGACGGACATTGGATGAACTGTCTTTCACCTACCACGCAGGGCTAGCCTTGTATGATTTGTTTTTTGGAAAATGCTGGGCAATGAGTCGCAGCTAACCTTCCGCGCCCGAGGCATCGCTGCGCAGCCTCTCCATATGAACCGACCCATTCTCCTTCGTATTCATCGATCGTGCGAAAGATGCCCGACATTGACCAATATGGCGTCCCTAAAGAGCAATGATGACTATGAGATGAGCTTTCATGATGTGGATTGGTTCCAAGGTCGTGATCGGCAGCCTTCCGCAAGCTTGGGCGACACTCTGCGCGTGCCAACGACCTCCGCCAGTCCACAGCCAGTATCGATGAGATCTAGCTCACCTGGCCTTTCCGACAGTGTGTCTGGTATGCCAAATGAGCCGGACACAGAGGCCTTCGACGCGGGGGAAAGGGAGACGATTGTCATTCCCAACTATGAAAAGGACCGCACCGTGAAGTAAGGGCCGGGTAATTGATTTCCAGGAACAAATCTTCTTGACAACATTGGCTAATGATCTTCGTGTCTGGCAGTCGACGGCTTCGCGGAATTCACGTCTTCGTAAGAGAGCACCGATTCCCTCCCACGCGATATATCGATCTAACGTACGGACAGATGATCACAATCAGCGGGGTTCTCGGGGCAGGGTTATACATACGGAGTGGAACAGTCTTGCGCATTGGGGGACCAGTGGCGGTACTTATATCCTTCACCGTCATGGGGCTGCTAGCATGGACGGTGATGCAATGCATCGGCGAGCTTCTTGCGCTGTGGCCGATCTCCGGTGCCCTTGTCGAGTTTGTTGCCAAGTTTGTCGATGAGGACCTAGGGACTGCTGTTGGAATAGCATATTGGTTGGTTACATAGCTCTGGCTTGGGCATTGTCTGACCCTCGTACAGGTTCACGTACTCGATCAACTTCGCTGCCTTGATTGTTGCGGCTGCCGGAGTGCTCGACTACTGGGATCCCGGCAAACCTATTCTGGGGACGATCATGTTCTTCGTCGTTCCCTTGTTCCTCGTCCTGCTCAACAGTTTTGGTATCCAGGTGTGTACCCAGGGCCACACTTTTCAACCACAGGCTAAGCAATACAGATCTACGGCTTGACAGAAGTGATCGGTGGCTCCATCAAGATTCTGGGTGTCTTTATCGTGATTGTGTGTATGATTGCGATCAACATTGGAGGTACGATATCGCCCCACCTTTTGCGGGATTCAAGCTCACAGACACTAGCTGGAGAGAACGGTCATATCGGCACTAGGAGTAAGCAAATAACGTCCGCTGGTTAGACGTCGCTAATACAGATAGATTAGGAACACAACACCATGGTTCCGTTTGACCGCGAAGCTGTGGATGACTGGGCTTCAGCTCTACTGTAAGATATGTCTCCATTTTCCCAGCCAAACCGTTGACATGAGCAGTTACGCTTTCTCCATCGCCGCTTTCGCATTCGTCGGCGTGGAAATCACTGCTGCCACAGCGCTCGAGGCGCGCCCTGACAGACGGCGCAAGTCGACGCGAGATGTAGCGCCTGGAGACCTTAAAGACCCCTGGCCGTATGTCTCTGTCCGATTCGTGGCGACGTGGACAAGCTTTCTGGTATGGATCATCTACTTCGTCGCTGGGTTTTTGATGAGCCTGAACGTCGAATGGGACAATATAAACCTTCCACGGCTATCATGGCTCGGCTCACCGGTGACGACGAGGAGCGAGAGCGAGACAGAGGAGAGATATAACACAGACTCCGGGTTTGTGATCAGCGCTGCGATGTCTGGAATCCGTGGACTCGAAGATATGTTTACCGCTATTATTTTCATCACGGCTACATTTTCCGCCAATACTAATCTTTATGTCGCGTCGCGAACACTGTTCGGTTTGACGCGGAGAATCCAAGGGTCTGAATGGCGGGCTTTTGCATTCTTCGGAAAGACGAATAACTATCAGGTTCCTGTGCGGGCGATGCTGCTGTCTTGTTTCTTTATGTGGGTGCCCTTTCTGTACCTCGCACCGGAGAACTCTGCGGGTACCACGATAGCCAGCGTACGCCCCCTTAACCAGCTACATTGACTGTGTTCTGACCTTTGAGTAGCTACTCGAGGTCCTCTCGCAGATGGGCTCCGTAAGCTGCATTATTGTCTGGGCATGCGAGTGCTGGGCGTTTATTCGTTTTTACAATTGGTACGTCATGCACCTCATTCCTCAATGTGCCCAATCAGCCCTAACCAACCTAGTATGTACCACCACAAAGACGAACTCAACAGCCGTCCTGAGTTCGCTCGACTCCGACGCTTCCCGCACAATGGCGCAGAAGATTTTTATCCCTGGCGCTCACATGGCCAGCCTGTCACAATGTACCTCGCTCTTTTTGGATGTTTGTTCGTTCTCGCCGTCGCGGACGGAGCTGCACTATGGCATAATTGGGCAACTCCGCGGTTCCTCTCTGCTTATCTGGCGGTATGTTTGTCTCATTATTCCCTCATCAGCTCGACGGAGAGAAAACTAATTGCTAATATAGGTCCTTTGCTTCATCCCGCTGTGGGTGGGAATCAAGTTCTACAACAACTGGGGCAATGTCGAGTGGAAGCTGGAAGACCTGTCAAATTTCATCTCCGTCGAGCAGAAGCTACGAGAGCTAGACGAGATCCATGACCTAGCGACGGCGAGGGACACTGATACCCCCCAGAAGGGATGGGGTAATCTATGGGGCTTCATGTGACTCTCAGCCCTACGCCTAGTGTTCTCGCGACTTATTATATAATCTCAATAAATTTTCATGACGTCGTCTTCGGGCGACGTGCTCACAATGCCTATCTAAACATCAACCCAACTAACAACATAAGGCAAAACACTCACAACCCCAACCAACCCGGTCTCCACACGATCCAGCAAAGCCCCTGTCGTCCCCAACAACGGATCAGAACCAGCAATCTCAATACTCCCATACAAACTGCGAATATATTTCCACATCACCGTCGGCACAACAACCTCGACCTCGTTTGTACCCTGTCCAAGGAAAGGCCCTATATCCGCTACCGGGTGAGCAAAATCAATTCCCGAGACTCGATGGCCGTTAATATATACCTGCACTCCGTGCGATGTTGATGGGAGGGAGATATATGCCCCCGGCTCGGACGTCATGTTTGAAACTGTAGTTGCTGGCCACTCAAAGAAGGAAGAGTAATAGCAAACGCCTGAAACATTCCTTAACCCTTGTATCTCCAGCCAGGACGGGATTGAGTCGCCATATTGCGTTAGGGGATGGGTAGTGTTATATTTTCTTGCTGCGATGTGCGCGGCGGAGAAGTTCGTTGAGGCCATCCAGTGTTCGGCTTTGAGGGTCCAGTCTGAGAGGGTGAATTCTGACATCTGAGTGATATTGTTGGCATTGAGGGTGGGAAGAGCGTGAGTTCCTCCGTTTGCGAAGTGGACTGTTCTTGTTCCCGTTCTGTCCTCGTCCTGGGATGAGGTTGAGGGTGAGGTTGAGGTCGAGACATGCAAAGCCAGTCCTGTGGCAGCAGTATAATTATACCCGAGTACACCCCCCGGAAGATGAACTGCACTAGTTGAGGGCGTATCGATTTCACTTGCAAGGTCATTGCTGAATGCGAAGATGACGGTCTGGTTAGCGGCAAGTGTAACAGGGATCGTGGTCGTTCCGTTGTCCTTATCGATATGGTAATGCAACACGGGGGCTCGATGCCCGCTCCAGGCGTTGAATACGTATGGTGTCTTCGTTGTTTGCACTGTTATTGACCCTGTGGATTTTGATGTAGATGTGGCTGATGCTGGGTTGGAAAAAAGAAAGATGTAGTCGGTTCTAGTCTCGTTGTCTGTTCGGTAGACGGGGTACCAGGTGCCGTTTGTTTGAACTGCCACGCGCGGAAGGAGGTTAAGGGCTTCTAATGTGCTGGCGATTTCATGGCCGTCGACGATGTACACGTTTCTGGCGTTTTGGAGGGTTTGAAGAGCCGATGAGACCGCTGCCCTGTCGCCCTCCTCGGTCCTGCCGGTCCCGGAGGGGAAGTACCCCGGCATCCCACCAGCAAGAAGGACATGGAGACCGTCGTCCGCGAAGCACTGTATCTTCCTGACAGCGTCGAGGGTAACGTTCTGCTCACTAGTGACAACAAGAGCCTGATACCTCGGTCCCTCCGGAGCCATCAGCCCACCCTGCACCCTCGCACTGCTGAGATTAAGATTAGCCGGCGAGAGGTAGGAATACGTATACCCACCTCTCACAAGGTCACTTCCTCTATACACAGTAGAAAGCTGGGGATCTGTAACAGAAGCCTTATTATAGAAGACCACGTCGGCCTTCTGCACTCCGGCATGCAAAACCCCCTGAACCCGACTCACATACCCAATCTCTCCGGAAACGTCACAGCCCACGCAGGCTGCTTATCGTTATAACTATCCGAAAAGAGCATAAAGAACACCGTGTACCCAGGCCAGGTGGTATCGTAGTAGTTCCCGGAGTACGTCTGGCCATGGAGAACAATCATATTGACGCCGCCTGCGAAGGCAGAATTAATCTGCCAGAGGAGGGTTGGGACCGTTAGTCGGAATCCTTTGCGTAGGTCCCCGCCCATCTCATTGCTTATCACTTTCTTGTCTGACAGATGCGCTGGACCAGAGAACTGGCGGTACCCGTCTATACTGTTATTGAAGGCGAGGGATTCGCATTCGGGGACGGGCACGGAGGGGATGCTAGACTCCATATCTAGGGGGAGGTTGTATGAGACTTGGGATGAGTATTGGAGACCTAAGGACTCGGCTCAGGTTGATAGTGTGGACAGGTACGATTGGTATCCAGTCGATAGAGTCTCGCGGTAACTATTCACGATCCCGGCCCCGGCGTCATGTGTATCAAGAACGCAGAGCAGATCACCTTGGTAACTAGGCTGCACGCTGGGGTTATTATTTCCGAATGCGATGAGGGGCAGGTACCTTCTTAGATCGTACCCGTGCTGCTTCCTGAATTGAATCGGCAGGGAAGGCGACCAGCTGATATTCGACTTGATCTCGAGACTATCTTTCCATGCGTACCGGCCCACGGCTGCTAAAAGGCCTCGAGTCTCCGTATCGTTGAGGATATACCGCTCCCAGAAATCGATGGTCGTTTGCGCACCCCGTAAACTGAAGTGGTCGACTGTGTATGAGCCGTTGTCGAAGATCGTTCCTGTGGTATTTGTTTGGATGTCGAGGTTTTTGACGAGGTCTTGGTATTCATAGTATGCGAATAGGCGATATTCCGGCACGGCGTTGGTGTCTGTATTTTGTGTTATATTGAAGTGTAAGTGGACTGTTTCGTCTTCTTGGACGTGACGAGTTTTGGTCCGTGAGTGATGAGGAACGCAGGACAAGACGTGTAGAGTTTGTAGAGGGCGTGCTGAACGTCTCGCTCGCTGGATTTTGGATCGTTGATGAAGTCAGTACTTCCGCCGACACGAGGGCTACGAGGTTTCCTCCAGTTGTTCCCCAGCCTGGGATTTTTCCATTATAGGATCCGTTTGCGGGGACTGTAGCATTGAAGAGAGCCTATGTCTCGTGAGTTAACCTCACCTACCTCAACTCCGATCGAGGAGGACAGAAAGAAACCTACCAAATCCCAATGCAACTCCTCCTCCCCATCGTTAACATTAGCCGGAATGCCCTGCCCCTGATTCGGCCCCAGCGCAAAATCAAACACCATATCCGCATCCCTTGCAGCCTTAATCGCTTCCTTGAAAACACGATTAAACGCGGGCGTTCCAAACCCGTATGTCGCCCAGTCGGCACCCCGTGGAGGCGGCGCAAGGGACGCGCCGTAGTTGTATAGCGGCAGGAATTCGATTCCGCCGGCGCCGAGTGCGCCGGAGGATTTGATGTCGTTTGCGACGGTTGAGGGGTTCACTGAGGCGTCGGGGAGCCAGTAGCGGAATTTCAGGCGCGTTTGGGGGGAGGGGGATGAGAAGTTCTGATTGAGGGCATCATTGTGCTGGGCGAGGGCTGCTGGGAGGAGAAGGGGGAGCAGGCTCCATATCCCGAGCTGTAGCCATGTTGTGCTGTATAGATACATGGCTGGTAGAGGGAGAAGTAGGGCACATCAAGCCAGTCAGTCTCGAGACTCAAGCTCCTTGCGATGGCAGTTGTTTTAAACTTATAAACTTTTTCTTAGGGCTCACCACATCCCGCATTCCGTTCGCAGTCGCATTCTCGAAGGGCAAGCCAGGAAGTTTTCGTGGGTGCAGGTTAGTCTACAGGCAGCTGCGAACAGCGACGATCGATGGGGTCAGTCACCATAATCTGCAGGATAGACTCGGAAACCCCGAGTATTATTGAAACTGCATGGGAAGTGATGTGCATAGGTTAATCTTAACTCTGGATTTCCCCACAATCGTCGTCACAACTCTTTGCCCATCTTCGTCAGATGGACCGATGTTAGCCCGAGGGCAGGATACTACTGATTGAAGATAACTTGGAGCTTGTGCGATTGGCTATCTACGCAGTGGATTGCCATGGTGTCGATGATATTCGTTAACGAGTAGAGATAGCACAAAAATCTTGGGGTCGCGATTAATAGCATGAGGAATGCGAAGGGGTTGTGCGCGGATTGTTGAGAAAATATATGGTGACAAGTAGAACCCATACAGGCAACAGCGCGCACCATCGCCCCGATATGAGCAGAATGCTTGCTGCGACAGAGGTCGAACTTGATCTCGGCCCACAAGCCTAGGTCAGAGAATGGTAAAGGAAAATGCTAAGAATGTGTTTGGGCTGGGTAATACACCTTTTGAACTGTCGAAGAAGGACATGACTGCTATTGATTGCACCCCGTGTCTTCGAGAAGACAGGAGTCAGCTGCGCAGAAGGTGGAAAACAAGTGAGTTACATGACGCGGAGGAAGTCTGTCCAGCTATATTTAATCTTTGAACTCTTAAGATCGTCGACACATTTACGAAATGCATACTTCTCAGCATTCGGTCCTTATTATACCGAAGGGCGAGAGGGAGGATAAGGGCAAACTATGCAGTAATGTTATTGACTGCTTGTAAGGGGCTCGTTATTGACTCTCAGATCGACGCCAGGTTATATGCCTCTCGATGAAATGTAATACTTTGAAAGCAAGATATGTAACTAACTATTTACACGACAAAAGGCGTAGGCAAAATATGCCCAACGTGCCCTCGCCCCGAGTTTCGGCTGGATACTATACACATGCCCTTGGGCTCACTGGGTTTTCACTATCCTCCAGGTGTAGTCAAGCCTTACAATTCCGACCTCCAGCTCGTCGGGAAAGTCGGATACTCCCAGCTCTTCCCACCCCTCATCAACTTATTATCAACGCCCTCCTTACCCGAACAGACATAAAGCACCTTCGCATAAGACGCAGTGGACCAATACTGGTACTCCGTGTTCTTCGGAATAAACGCAACATCGCCCATCTCCAGTCTCGCAACAGGATACTCGCCAATCTTAATCAACACCGACCCCTCAACGACCTCAAACGCACTAGCCCCGTTTCCCTTCCAGCTCGTAACCTTGCCGTTCTGCCGGCTCAGGATGATAGTTGCGAGGGTGAAGTTCGTGTCCTGGCTCTGCGCGTTCGTGACGAGCGGTTGGACGATCTGGTACGCGCCGTGCTGGCTGTTGAGGTATTTAGGGCCATAGTTGTTCGCGATGAAGTATGGCTGTCCCGGCTTGCCGAGGTCAGTCGTGGTTGTGTCGACGGAATGCCACTCGCTGTCGGCGGGGGCAGACCCGTTCACAAAGTCGCGACGCGGCGTGAAGTCAAGTTGCGCGTAGACGTCGAAGCGCTGCAGGGTTGAGATTATGTCTGCCGATCCGCCGCCGGAGGAGTCATTTGCGGCGGCGGGGACATACGGCGTGTTTGTTGCGGATGAGTGGTTCGTGCCGAGGAAGTAGAAGAGGTCCCTACCAGCACTTTGTTAACACCATTCTGAAAGCAATGAAGTTGGGAGGTACATACTCAAACCCACCCGGCGAAATCACCCCAACCATCTCGGTATCGGGATCCATGATCTGAAAACTATGCGTCGTATTCCGCGGCACGCTACCATAATCCCCTTGAGACAGAAGTCTTCCCTGCTGCTCTCCATCCCCCTTCTGCGCCCAAAGCTGGAACCGCCCCTTGAGCGCGAAGAAGTTCTCATAGTGCGCTTGGTGGATGTGAGGAAGGACCCCGAGGCTCCCGCTCGCGGGGGCGTTCGTGCTCATGAGCGTGAATGCATAGTCGGAGGATGGGCCTGTGACTGTGAAGCGGTATAGCTGGGCGCCGATTGTTACGGCGTGGGAGTTTGCGTAGTGCGGGAGGATGTAGGGGCGTGGATAGGAGGGTGCGGTGTCGACGTAGAGGTCGGAGAGGGAGAGCGCTTGCACGGTTGCTGCTGCTAAGGTGAGGGGAAGGGCTGCGAAGAGCTTCATCTTGACGCTGGCGACAGTGAATTTTTGGCTTGAGATGTCGCAGAATGGCGGCGCATTAGCTTTAAAGTAGCAGCATCAGACCACCATCTTCAAGATTCAAAACGAGCTCCACTCACGGAACTTGCAACAGCCTGCAACATCCGTGTTTCGTCGAACAACCACGGTTCGGAACCTGAATTCGGAAGCAGTCGGGAAATCCGAGTTGCTTCTTGATTCCTGAGCACGGAATTTGTCGGACGATTGCCTCAACCTGTCATGATCGTCACGCTGTTTTCCTGCTGTGGCGGCGGATTCTGCAGGTACAGGCAGAGTCACCCAATTGAACTTGACGCAGTGGGCCACAAAGTGGGACTTTATATCCACTTAATTGAGTATGACGTTGAGCTTCAGTTGGATAAGATGAAGGACAAGCCCCGGCTAGATTAAGGTCGTCTGCTGGTAAGGAAGCAGCAGAGCGCAGAGGGAGGAACGGAGGGAAGCCACTGGCAATATCAGATCGAGCCATTATACCTGGCTTCTGAAAATTTTCTGGACTTCTCAGTCTTCCCAGACAGCAAAGGTATGTGGCTCCCCCACTGTACTTTTAATTCCGGCCCCGCAATGACAGGGAAACGGCTTGGGACCTGGATAATACATGGTAGACTCGGAGAACCCGAGCGCCGTGACGGAGGGACAGCGCAGTATGAGTATGAGCCGCGGTAGACAGCTGCTCGTCAGGGCAGGAGACTGGGGCCATCCGTACATATTATCAACGGCCTTTCACTTTATCAGTGGATCACCAATAGTGCTATTACCTGAAAGAAAAAGATCGGTAACTGCTCGTATATCTAACATAGCATGAGCCCAACGTTGGTTCTTGTTGTATCTTCTTAGGGCTAATATCGGGTGCGCAACACATATGAAACTCCCAATTGCGACGAGCGAGATTTTCCGCATCACCTATATATTTCCTGATGCACAAGCACCCCTAGTACTGCCTCCACGGGGGTAAACGGTTAAAGCGAATGTTGAATCAGCCAAACAGGATTGGGTACATATAGCCAATCAACACGGATCGGCTTCGTGACCCTCGCGAACCATGTATAAAAGAAAGCTTCTGTTAGAACTCGAAGGCTAGCGCAGACCCGGCCCATGGTGTTAAGACTCTCAATGTGTCTTTATGAGCGCATTGCACCCAAGAGGTAAAGAGTGTATAAGGTGAAGCAGACATAGGAAGTAATGGAAGAACATCTTATAGCCTGCTGCCTCCACTACCTAGACACTTCGATGTCATCACGAGACTGCTGGCATGTATTCAGATAGTTTCGGGAGCAAAGGGGAAAAGTAAAGACACTGCACGCAAGTGGCAGCACTACCGGCCACCAGCTATTAGCTCAGGCACGAGAATACGCGAGGTGAGAAGCAACCCCGATCCGGTGTGATGTAGTTCTCTGCATACCGTATTATCCGGGCTGACAATGGTCGCATAGCTGGGAGATCCAAAACAGGTTCCAAGAACAGTGCCAGTGGATTAGCGAGAGTTCGTGAGCTCATGCTGGACAGCGATTTTCGT
This sequence comes from Aspergillus undulatus, assembly GCF_047715775.1. Taxonomy (NCBI): domain Eukaryota; kingdom Fungi; phylum Ascomycota; class Eurotiomycetes; order Eurotiales; family Aspergillaceae; genus Aspergillus; species Aspergillus undulatus. Next base: position 198,389 of record NW_027396659.1, read on the forward strand.
TTGGTAATTCCCATAAGATACTCGGCTCTTCATAGAAGACTATCGGTCGGTGCGTTGAATAGAGGAACGAAGAATCGTCCGCGACTTCAAGTGGGTGGCGGGTGCAGCAACCAAATATCGTCTTCCGTGGCATACTGGACTCTTGAGCCATTTAGGATTGAGCTTTATCTGTCGCTATGGAAAAATACCGTCAAACATAGTAGAGACTAGAAGCAGTGGCATTGTACGCAACTCGTTGCCTCATTTCTAGCAGCGATGGAACAAGGAGAGAGAGCCACACCTAAGGAAGAACGGATACTTGGCGGAATCCATGAACCGATACTTGCGGCGCCAGATTGTCGCCCCCTTTGAGGGCCTCGATCGCCAGGTTAGCCTTTCCTCTCCGCCATATAAGGCGGGTCAAGGAGGCCACGCGTATTGAGAGGGTCCTAGGTGCGGCGAACAAGGCCGAGATAGAACCCCCACGACAGAGTCGAAAACATTTCGTCCATTCGCAGCGACATTCATGTGATTCCGCATTCTTGGAGAACGTACTAGGTAGTTTCTGAAGGCCGATCGCGATGGACAAGCTAGGGTATAGCTATCATCAACGGAGGCATACATAGGACACGCTGGAGTGGGACGCCGGATCAGGCCATCTGGATGAATATGCGGCTGCCGTCTAACGAATACATAGCCAAACCGCAGCAACGCAGGGCTATACGAACTCTTACCTCGAATCGATACATGCGTCAACGATCGAGGGTCAACGGCGCGAAGGGGCATTTGAACCCATCACTTTCTGCAAATGGGAACACCAGCACCATCTGATTGACAGTAACATGGTCCGAAGGAGACGCGGAATGCCGGGGGGCGGGACCTGGATCCTACCTTTCCCAGGACACTGCCTGTTCTACCGGGGAAGCCCCATCGCGGAAGACTCCGTGTCCTCGGTTGAAGAGGCGCCAGGGTTAATTAACCTACCTGGCTATGGCTATTAAAGCCTGATGCTGCCCCGCGATTAACTTTCGAAAAGGAGCTGAGAAAAGCAGGTGGATATGCTGAATGTGTACAAAACTAACTTTCGTAGCTGGCCAAGACATGAACGGCCGGCACATAATGTCGATGCCCTGTCGACCGTCCGCGTCGCTCCTTGCGTTCTTGCGAGTCGTATGGGTGAGCGGGCTGTCGTATTGTGCATATTCGAATCCGAAATGCCAACGAGGAAGCGCTCGCTGGGTATACCAAGGTCAGTTTCCTGTTCCTAGCAATTAGCAGTGCCCATGCTCATACCTTGTTTATTTCGTGGCAGCTTCGTTGAAGGCCGCAAGGCCAGAAATTGTTACCGAGATGTTGGGATTACCGCAGTAACCGCATAATCGCCTGCTATTTTCTGTGCATTTGCAATCGCCGGAAAGTGAGAGAACTGGGTCCCTGGAGGCGCTGCTCGACTCGTAGTTCATTCACCCAGACGCTGAAGTCCTGAGAGATGGGAATGCATTTGGCAAGAGCCAAAGAGCCCCGGCCCACGACGAGCATACGATCATCGGTTAGCTGCAGTGCGTTGAATTGGACAGCAGAGAACCCTAACAGGCAAGACCAGGAATTACGACACGTACGTCGAGTTAGTGAAATTGCCGAGTGTGATTCTCCGAGCAAGTGAGAGTAGAGAGCAAAGCCAGAAGACAATAGTTGGTTGCATCATCCTCTACCGCGTTAGAGTGGGAGTATGCGTTCGGGGTAAGCTCCGACTCCTTGCACTGCGACTGGTCAGTGAGTAATCCCATGCGACCAAGGCTGGGGTATATGACTTCTCCAGAGTCCGTCCACTTCGGGACCAGACTCAATGCGGCGGTGGTGATATCGGATCCAACCAATGTGACCCGAAAGATTGAACCCGACATCGTAAGCATGTCATCAAGAGGTGTTTTCACATGGTTGTGAAGTGATTGTCTTGCTGGCAGACGGTAGTGTTGCATGAGGTAGTAGCATATACTCGGAATATACGTATAAATATATGAGGGGAAGAAGGAAGAGGGAGAGAGAAAGATCTACTATTTGAAACAGGCAACGAAGGATATTCACCCTCCCAAATGTTCACGAATTTCTCAAAGACATCAAGGGGGATCGAGATATCCATCTTGCTACAAACGAGGGACCTGTTTCCAAGAGCTCATCGAGTGCCGATGTATGGGCCAACGGGCTGGTAATGGACATGAGAGACGACTTGCATGTGGGGTGCAAGAGGCATGAAACCGAGCAATGTCTGTGGCAGGCTGGAATTCCAAGATCGGGCGAGCAATTACTCAAATCAAGTGCGCGTTGAGCGTTTGAGGTTACCATAAAAAAGAGGGCACATACATCTCAACATGACACTATGACAGGACCATGACACTCACCGTTTATATCCACGGAGGAGAGGGCCCGAGCATTCTAGCATCCTGACCTAGTAGGTCCGGTCTTCCTGGGAGCTGATCGAGATTTTCAAGAAGTACGAGGACCAGGTCCAAGGGACCAAGGACTCGCCGGTTGACGCACTGCAGACGAAGTAGCCTTCTGGTTCCGATGCGAATAAACACCGAGTGAACCAAGACCACTCCCCTTACGGCTCGCGACATTCCCGATAGCCGTGACCATCCTGATTCTGTGGTCGATTGTTTTACCCTTCTGGCTTGGTACTTTCCTGACGCAACTCCTCCGTTGACAGTTCACGACCCTGCCCGCTCATTGATTCCATTGGGTCATGTGTCACCATTGCATATCTGTAAATTCCTCCGATGACAATCCATGTAGCGGATGAAGCCGTCCTGTGCGTAGTGCTCATACTAGAAGTATTAGGAGAATGCCTGTTATGTCTTTGCTTGGCGTCCAACCCTATCACTTCCTCAGTAGCTCTCATCGCGCTCCAACAGGCGGAGTAGACCCGAGACTCCTTTTGCAGCAGCAAGAGTAAGATATGCATCGGCCTTGGCCATTACGGTGGCCGTAGACTTCAGGGAAGGCCTTGGTGGTTTGTTACCAGTCTGGGTATTGAGGGCAGCTCGATTGTACGGATCAGCTCGCATGGCCAGCCAAAATATTGGATTTTTATCAATGAAGAAAGTGTCTGTACTGCACCTGATAAACCATTCCCCCTATGTGCTGTCGCCGACGTAGTCTGCTTTCTCTTCGTGCTAGAGGTACAAGGCTATCGCAGCGGCGCAGCTGAGTTGCATATAATGGACTATATATATGCCATCACGTGTTGATATCAACCCCGCAGACGACAAGGCTCTGAGTTGGCGTTGGGAAGTTTGGGCAAGCCTCGATATTCATCGTTTTGCTCCCTAGTTAGTCTACGTTGCGCACTCCATAGATGGAATTTCAATATGGCAGCCAAATCTACACCACAGCGCACGCAATATAACCATTACATCCCGCAATTCATCCTGAAAGAGTTCAGCCACGGGAGACGAAAGGATGAAAGGTAGGAATAGTCATAGCCCAGCCCTGGCCATGAGAGAAATTGACGTGCTCAATAACGTGCAGGGGTTTTTGCCGAGAGACCATTCATGTCTTTGACCTAGCGACTGAGCAATTCAACCTTCAGGACGTCAATCGGGCATGTGGCGCACAGGACCTATACTACGACACTGGCGACGAGAACCCAATGCGTATTGAGCACCTGTTTTCAAAATTGGAGAACAGGGTTGCGCAGCTGTTCAGGAAGATTAAGGACGCCGTTGCGCAGGATTCCGACCACATTGATATCGTCGAAAGAGACGTACAGATTCTTTTTCGGTTTATGCACCTCTCACTGCTGCGCTCGGAGGCATACAAGGAGGGCATTGAGAGCCCTGGTCGGGAGAACGACTTCATGTTCCAAGCATACTTTGAAGCGGCCAGGAAGCGCGGCAGATCAGGTGAGCCTAAGCGGTTCTGGCTTGACCAGTTGTTGTATCTCTTGGAAACCGGCCATGAGGACATTCTAGGGGATGCGGCAAACCCAAAAGATAATCCGGCCGCCTACACATTCAAGGGTCTTATGGACAGGTTCGCCCTTCAAGTTTGGAAAGCGGCAGAGGGATACGAGTTCTTTGTTAACGAAAGGCTGGTCGACTTTGAAGGAGACACCGAAACACGCCTGGGGTCCGAGATAATAGGAGAAAGATGCCAGCTGATGTACATGACCAACGAGGACATGATCCACATGGTTCTCCCTGTTAGCCCTCAACTTGCCGTCGTCTTCTGCGACGGGTCTCGATGTTGGGAGTCGCCGTTTGCTGAGGCTATGCACCGAGCAGGAATTCCGTATCCGGAGAACAGTCGCATGAAGAATGCACCACATAAAGACATCGTCGCTGTTGATGTGCCGCAAAAGAGAACAAGTAAAAAGACGTACCCTGCAACAACTGCGTGGCGCGTGAGCATAGGAACTCTGAGTCCGGAACATCATCGAATCATCACCTCTTATTCACTCTGTCATGCTAAGGTCCTTATTGTCGTTCAGAACCGACGGCGGTTTGAGAAAGCCAAGCAGGATTTGGAGGTCTTTTCGCAACGGCAGATCGAACAGTGGCAGTCCCGTGGAGTTCAATATGGCCCCTCGGTCCAACCACAGACCCAAACAGACCCTGTACCCCTTACAAACGAGAGGTTGGACAGGCTCGTTGACAGAAGCGTGTCTGCCCTAGATCAGGTAAGAGACATAGCCGCCGGAAAACATGAAGTCCCGCCCTTCACCAAAGATGCTGCCTGTACCTTCTGGAGAGGGGTTCTCGCGCTAGAGATGATAAACTTGAACACAAGATCTCGCACCTCAACTGGCGCTCAGAATGACGGGCGCCCTATTCGCATAATGCACCCGGCCCTCCAGTCCGCTTTTGAAGCAGCCTACCCTCCCAAGGATCCCAGCCATCGGGATCTGAACATCAACTTCCCAACATTTATCACCGAGTGTCTCAGCGAAAAGACATTCCGTGAGCTGTGCCAGGAGATCGAGAAGAAGACTGATGAATTAGTCTCGGCAGATACATTCAGGGCCCGATTTGAAGCTTCCTTATCTGAAACAGACCCCTGTGGTGAGACTAACGACCATATTGAGACGCAGGAAGATAGTGACTCGGTCGAGTTTATGCTCCCCAATCCCGCATTTAAGACAATCTACCGAATAGCGAGCGTTGTCGATACCATCGTGTGGATGTTTGAGGAGAGGCAAGACATTTTGGCAACCTTCGTATCACACAATGCAGTGTCGTTGGAAGAGTCGCGACCGCGAGTTATCCGGTTTCGTGGAACGCGAAATTAGGCTGCTTCTATCATTTGTGAGGTGTTTGCTGGTGAAATTTGCAGAGGGAGGGCTGTTGTGAGTAGAGGAATGCCAGAGGCGAAGCACAATCCGTCCACCGGGGCCCTAGGTTGTTCCTTCCATAACCACGCTCCTTGTTAGGTTGGAGATCGTCTGGTCATAGCCCTGACTTACGAGGGCCTAACATGTATATATTGGCGTAAACGCCAATCTGACAGCACGCCCCCAGCAAGTTGGGTACATTAACGCGCCTGGATTCTCTCTTCAACTACCTTTATGTCTCGCAGCAGCTCCTCTAAGGATTCATATTTGTTTAACCAGCACCTCAAAGCGACATCCTTAAGCGCATGCTCGTCCTCCGGAAACTCTTGCTTCGAAAGGCTCCCCTCGACCATCTCGCGCCAACCCCCTTCGCCATCAATAATTTCTGAGTAGATTGGCCAGTCATGATATAGTATACTATACAGCCGATTGCAAAGAGCTCATCCTTGGTGTCCGAGTGAAAGAGATCGTCGCGTGGGCAGGAGAACCTCGTCGGCTCCCCGCTCCAACCGTCAAACAGGACTCGGTCCTGCCGCGAGCTGGATCTGGGTCTGGGGCGGTGGATGTCTTCGCGGCTGAGGAGGGTGTGGAATCTTTTGCACACAAGAAGACACACGAGCTTGGTGACTGGGTCATCGTCGAGGTTGTCGAGGTTGTCGAGGATCATGTTGAGAACATTATTTGTAGTATCCAGAAGCTGTCGATGTTGCTCAGACAGTTAGTTGGAATTTCCTCGTCCATGAAGGCTATAGTTCCTTTCCGGGGGGTCTTGCTTTGGTAGCCGGCCCGATTTCCGTGGAGGGCTCGACTTCCGCTGCAGGCTTGACTTCTGTAGCAATCTCAACCTCCGTGGTGGGCTTGAACTCCTCCCTCTGGATTTAGCACGAAGGGTTGAGCTCGAATGGTGCTGATGTTTTCAGCCATGATTGATTCTTTTGGATGTTGAGCTTCTGTAAGACGGGAGGTTTGAGGAGGATAAGTTAGAAGGAAGAATTATGTCTCTGCAGGAAGGCGCGGGGCCATTACCTAGCCCCTTTAGGCAGATAGATTTTTCTGTTGTTTTTTTCACTCATATTGTTATTGTCTCTCTACTGGTGAGTAAGGCTTTGGTGCTTCTGGTGACCGTGAGTAGTTCGACTGAATGCCCTAAAAACCTCTCTCAGACATGTGAATTCACAAATCTGAATACAGATCATGCAATAATTATGCAATAGCTAGATTACACCAGATATAAAAGCCAAAAACCACCAATGAAAATACTGTACTAATGGATATGCAAAAGCATGTTCGGGATGGTGGGTGTTTTAGTCATCTAGGGTTAGGAAATCCCTGGTGAGCCGCGGCGAGGTGGTATAGGCTGATGGAGATATTAATCTACCTGTGTTTCATACTTGCTGGAATTATTCTAATTCACTGTATCATATGTCGTTACGCATACTGCCATTAGAAAGGCCCGGGTATAACTGTGGATTGGGATTCTACGAATACGCGAGACAATGTGGTATAATGGTTTGAAAGGAGGGGTCGTGGGTGTATGCATCTAGACGTTCGATGAACGGTGGAAGACCAAGATACAAAGAGAACTGCTTTCGAAATCTGCTGAAATTGAGTTTGCCATCCGGAAGGGACACTAAAAAGTCATTGATGTTGATCCCGGTTGTTTGAGATTACTTATAACATCTAGTGTTTTGCCCTATATGTGGCATGCCGGAGAAGCTTACGCGCAGACCAGCTTCGCGATCACCGCATCCTGGTCAAACTTCACCTCCTGACCCTCCATGTCCTCATTGCTCTCTCGGTATCTCCACCTATTACCCATACAACCTCCTTGAACGTACCCACATCTATCTTACCTTCCAAGATAGCGTCCGAGAAGAGACTTACAGGCTCCATCCCACCCACCGGCTGGAGAGGCATATCAACATCGAGCACAGGAAACAAACAGCGCTGAGGCGGTGGATATCAGGGACATGGCGGACGCGGTGCCTAGCTGCTTGAGTACGGCCGCAACTAAGGATGGTCGCGCGCCATCCGGTCAGGGTCACGGTTGCATCGCCTGGGATGGGAACCCAGTTGCCGGGAGTCTCTTTCAACTCGAGGCCAGGGGTGCCGTCTTGGCAGATTATTGTGAAAGTTCCGTAGTCGGTATGCTCGCTGCAGCCATTGCCGGATTCTGGAGCGGCAGTTGAGGGGCTGTAGTCGCAGAGGCGCAGGTTGATGTTTGAGTTCTCTTGCACGGAGGAGAGCTCCGTTCCAACGAAGCTACTGAGGGAGGATTGAGCTGCTGAGAGGTCGATGATGAACTTCTGATCGGAGACTTGAGAGTTCTGCGGCGAGGACAGCTTGGATCGAGAGCGGCGGCTTCTTCAGCATTGTCATGGAGATGGTCGAAGAGGGCTCGAATGGCCTGGAATGGTGGGGTGATGTCGAGGTTGACAGAGACACGGTGGTGGAGCTGGTGCTCAAGACGGAGATTGCGAGGAATTCCGATTGCGGGGCACCAGTGGGATCGCTTGGAAGTGACTGGTGGCTGGATATAGCGACGTTGTTGGCTGTTGTGTAGTGGTTGTAGAAGTTATAGAAGGTGCAACTCTGTGGGGGGGGGGGGAACGTTGAGCGGTAGTGTTCTTATAGAGAAGGTTGGGGGTTATGACGCATTCAACCACCAGCTGCACCCAAACAACTTCCCCTCCTGTCGATCTGCAATGATCATGAAGCGACTACGGCGATACCGAAATCTCACGCCGACGAGCCTGTCATATCCTGTGCGATACCCTCAAACCCGAGGCCGAGACCTCTTCTCTTCAGTATCGACATCCGCTCCATTCACTTGGGGTGCGTTCGTTGAAGTCCAGACCCCTTGTAGATATGGCAAGCAACCCAGCAGATCTAACCCCACAGACGGGCTCCCTGATCTTGACATCCGTGGAGCAAGCCGTACATAGCATTGAGCCTCCATAGGTCAAAGAAGAACATTGTTTGTCCAGGGGACAAAGAATTGCGCTTGTCTTGGACCGCCCTGCGTCGTCCTATCCAGGCAAGATCGCTGGCCTTCTCAAGTTGCAAGATGGCATACGCATGCTGTGGAAAGAAAACATGTCCCATCCTATCTCGCCCAATGCCGGCTCTCTGAAGCATCTAATGTATAGCGCTGTGAAGTTACCGTTCATCAGTAATATGCGCCGTGACTGGTCTATACTGGACTAATTCTCTGCCTAACATGCAGCCTAGAGTCGAGCCCTAGAAATCAAATGCCAATGGAGCAATATGTATATTGTCTCTATCATACAGTGCGAATTAATAACTTCTCGGCAATCCGAGCACCTTCTCACTAACATAATTCAAAATCATCTCGCGACTAACTGGCGCAATCCTCGGCACTAGACACTCCCTCAACCACCGCTCAACATCATACTCCATGGCATACCCCATCCCTCCATGTGTCAGCACTGCCCGCTCACAAGCCGTGAATGCCGCCTCGGCAGCAAGATACTTGGCGCTGTTCGCCGCAACACCGACAGAATGCACCGGGATCGACTCGTCCGTTCGCGAGGCATCATAGAGCCTAGCCGCATGGTACGTCGCTAGCTTCGCCGCCTCAAGTTTCATGTAGACGTCCGCGAGCGGATGCGCGATAGCCTGATTCTGACCTATCTTCCGCCCGAAAACTTGTCGCTCGTTGGCGTACTCTGCTGCGCGCTCGAGCGCGACGTACCCCAGTCCCAGTGCCTCGCCCGCAAGAAGACACCGCTCCGCGTTCATCCCGTGGAGAATCTGCTTGAACCCACCGTTTTGCTGCCCGATGAGCGTTTCCGCGGGGACGGTATACTTATCAAAGAAGACCTCATTCGCGTCAACCGCGCGCCCGCCCATCTTCTTGATCTTTTTCAGCTCCAGCCCGGGAGCACTCTTATCAACATCAATGCAAAACATCGACAACCCCTGCGTAGGCTTCTGCACCTCCTCTAGCGGCGTCGTCCTCGCAAGCAAAATCATCTTCCTCGCGACCTGCGCACACGTAATCCAGATCTTCTGCCCCGTAATGAAGTAGTGCGTTTTCTCGGGATTTAGCTCAGCCCGTGTCTGGAGTTTGAGTGTTTCAAGACCGGTATTGGGCTCTGTTACCCCGAAGCAAGTCCGGAACTTTCCGTTAATGATGTTGGGTATTATTTCGTTGACTTGTTCTTTACTTCCGAATTTCGCGAGTGGCTGTGTGGCGTAGACGTTCGCGTGGATGCTTTGCGCGCCGGCCATTCCGGCGCCGGATTGTGTTATTGTTTGCATCATCATGGTCGCCTCAGATATACCTGGCAATTACAATTAGCAGGAAATCCGAATGTCTGTAAATAATGGATGTCATGGGGTAAGTCTACCTAGTCCAGCGCCCCCATTCTCCTCCGGCAGTGCAATGCCCAACCAGCCGTCCCTGGCCAGGGCGGCATGAAACTCCTTCGGGTCGCGCTCAGCCTGGTCGCACTCTTGCCAGTAGGTATTTGGGAAGTTGGAGCAGATGGCGGAAATTGCGTCGCGGACTGTGAGCTGGTTGTCGGTGAAGCCGGTGAGGTCCATTAGCGACCTGCGCGAGGACGAGGAGAATAGCCGGCCATGGCGTGTGCAGGCTTGTAGTCGGGAGAGGCGCGGTATGCGGAACATTCTGTCCTATGCTTATTCTTTGTCTTAGAATTATCAGTTGAAAGCGTGAGAAGAAGTCTTGATCAAATGTAGTTCCCCGCATAAGTCCCCAAGTAACCGATCATACAACCGAGCCATATAACCGAGTAGCCGCGCCACTACAACACCCACCAAAAAGCCATCTCACTTCTTTCTTTGTCGGCACCTCAACCAAATTCCCCATTAGAGACCGTAAGATGCCGCTTCGACGAGCAAAACAGGCCTGTGTCCACTGCCACCGCCGCCGGATCCGCTGCGATGTGTTACAGCAGCGCCCGTGCTCCAATTGCGTGGCGCATGATGTTCCTTGTGAAATCGGCGTCTCGCGGCGCGGAAAGTACGTCTCCATGAGACTATATCTGACCTCGATCACAAGCTAATCAGTGGATATAGATATCCTCGCAAGAAACACACCAAGACACAGGCACACACTCAGTCTACACAACAATCTACACCGACCTCAGCAAGTACCATTAACACGACCACCACCAACCATATCCAGGACAACCGCATCACCACCATCCCTCCCCGCAAAATCACCGAACCAACCGTCTTCCTAGGCGAATCCAGCCCACTAACATCCGTAATGGACCCAACCCAACCACCAAAACTGCACTATCCACTCCCAGACCGTCTCTTGCCCTCAGGCGCAGAAGGATCCAGTGCCCGCGACGACGCCGTCCGTTTGCACGCCGTCCAGCAAGCCGCGAGGCTCGAATCCGACGGATCCCTGTCCTTCCCACCAGGGGACACCGTCAATGCCCTGCTCCATGCTTACTTCCGCTGGTTCCACCCCTGCTTTCCAGTCGTTGATCGGGGGGCGATATACCGCGCTAAAGTAAACAGCACTATCCCGCCTCTCCTTCTACAAGCAATGCTCTTCATCGGCGTCTCTCTCTGCGACGATAATACTTTCGCGCGGTTAAGGACCGAATTCCCCGTGCGGTACCGCGCCAAATTACTCTTCTACTCGCGCGCCAAAGCAATCTATGAAGCAGACGCCGAGGCAAGTCCCATTGTGAAACTACAGGCCCTCTTCATGCTAAGCTTTTGGCGGGGTGGACCGAGCGAGGAGCGGGATGTCAGGTTTTGGCTTGGTGTTGCTATTTCTCTTGCGCAGAAGAGGGGAATGCATATGATGTATGTTTTGTCCCATATGTTCCTACTGATTTGGGGTTGCGTTGCCTTGGGCTGGGTTTTGTGCTGACTGGCTGCAGGCCGAGATTCTCGCACCCGCCCAAGGAGATGAGGGTTTGGAAAAGGATTTGGTGGGCGCTGTATGTGAGTCTCGTCCCCCTTGTCCCTGGTCTCAAGTGGACCTTTGAGCATAGAGCGAGTGAGGGCTGACTGATAGCTGCAGACCCGCGACCAGCAAAGTGCCGCGGCGCTCGGTCTCCCGCCTCGCATCCGCGACGAGGACGGTGATGTGGCAATGCTTGAGCCCGATGATATGCTGGAAGAGGATTCAGTCGGTGATAATGATGTCTTTGGGACGCAGAAGGCTCAGGATCTTGTTTATCCCGTTGAGATGGCGAAGCTGGCGAGGCTGCGTATGCTTGTCCATACCCTACCCCCTTCCCGTCCCTCGCCAATACTCCGTTGCGTACTGACCAACCTCGTGCAGTCCGCACAATCGTCTCAACGCAGTACCTCCACCACCAAAAGCCCGACCTCGCGACGCGCAATGCTCTAAACCAGCAGCTGTGTCTCTGGGAATCCCAGCTCCCACCTGAACTTCGTCTCGAGAATGTCTCCCCGGACTCGCTTTTCCTGACGGGGTTGTTGCATATGACATATCAGTTTGTCTACTCCTCCATTCTCGTACTTTACCGTGTTTTTTTTTTTTTTTTTTTTTTTTTTTTTTTTTTTTTTTTTTTTTTTTTTTTTTTTTTTTTTTTTTTTTTTTTTTTTTTTTTTTTTTTTTTT